>NW_015505712.1:554549-577939 GCF_001515645.1 Sinocyclocheilus grahami | reverse complement strand
GTTTTTGGAATTACAATTTTATGTTTTTTATAATAATTTTACAACTTTTAATGTATGCAATAATATAAATCCATTAAACGACAACACCATTTGATCTAAAGGTATCAAACAAACTGTAAAATATTCAGAATATTATTCCCTATAATGCTCAAGGCTTGTTTTTTCAGATTATGCCTTTATTGTTTTTATATATAGCACTATATAAAAATATAAAAATTCATAAAATTATTATAAAAAACATAAAATTGTAATTCCAAAAACGGAGCTTTGTGCGATAACAGGTATGTTTTTCCAAACATTTTAGTATTGGTTTTATATTATAATGTCATGTAGTTAAATTGTTTAATTAATTTAAATGGTTAATTTTTTTTTTAATTCCTAGAAATGAAGCCTTGTGCAACATAAAGGGCATATATTTATGTCTATTTGAGTTAGTTTGGGCTCAAAACATAAAAGCTGCAAAGAGTTTAATTGGCAAAAAACCCGAATGTCTAATGAATGTCAAACGTCAAACTAACTTGAAATGGTTAACCCATTCTAAACCTTGTGTAAAAGGAATCCAGGGTTGCTTCACGTTTCACACTGTTCATAATTAATAATAATATGATGGGGTTAATAATAAATAATAAATTCTGGGTATTTATAAGATACCACTTCACACTGTACTAAACTTTAACGTTCCCATGCAGATAACCATGGTTTTATTATAGTAAAAGTGTAGTAATGTTTTTTTTTTTGGCGCATTGATTACCATTTGTATAAGCACAGTTTTACTACAAATAAAATGGTTAAACTATGGTTAGTGTAACAAGACCATGGTTAATTAGCATTGTTGATACTACCCTTCCATTATCTGTGTTACAGTTAGAAATGCTGAAATGGGAATGATTGGCCCCATTGAATGTCAGACCATTGATGAGATGAAATCTATCATGGACACTAACTTCTTTGGGCTTGTGCGACTCTTGAAGGAGATTCTGCCTGATATGAAGAAGAGAAAAAGTGGCCACATAGTGGTAATCAGCAGTGTAATGGGGATTCAGGGTGAGTTGTTAAAAATGGACAACAACCAGCTTTTACTAATGACTGGTTTTCTTAAGCTGATATTTGCATTTGAGCTCTTTATACCAGGGGGTGAGAGGTCCAACTTAGATGCTTAAAGGATTAACAACAATGACTAAAGAAGCTCTGAGAGGATTCAGTCAGGGTTTACCATCTCTAATCACTGTCATGTTCATGTACACAGGTATATTGTTTAATGACATTTATGCTGCTTCCAAGTTCGCTGTTGAAGGGTTCTGTGAGAGTCTGGCAGTTCAAGCTCTGAGATTCAATCTGAAGTAAGTGATCACACTCATATACAGTATAGGAGTCCAAGCATTGAATGGCCCCACATACCCCACTACCCAGAAGTACATTTACAACATGAATCTAGACAGAGTGGACATGAACCACATTGCCTCATCACATCCTATGATAGTTTTGTATGACTAGAACTACTCAAATTGACAAGTTTATAAGAGTTCAGTTTTCTTGTTCATGATAATAGATTGCAGCAGTAATTTCAAGATTTTCGATGTGTTCTGAAAGCTTTGACCCCCCACATTTAAGTTGTAATTGTATGTATATTGTATTTGCATCTGAGCAGTATCAGCCTCATTGAACCAGGACCCGTCATCACAGAGTTTGATCATAAGGTGTATGAGGAAGGCTTGAAGATAGACCTCTCCAAAGCTGATAAAGTGACAGCAGATATGTTTACCAACATCTACTCAAAGAATTACAACCAGATATTCCAGAGTCTTGGACAAACTCCAGAGGATGTTGCAGAGGTACTTTTCCAAAACATTTTATATAGCATTTCATTTATTTTATTCATCTATCTTTCCAATGCTCTGATGTTTGGTTTGGTCTCTGAATTACTAACAGTCCATATGTTGTTTCTTTTATAACCAGCACACATTCAAAATTATTACCATGGTCAACCCACCATTTCGTCATCAGACTAACCTTTCGTACACACCCCTCTCTAGGAGCTGGGTTGCAAATGGTAGAGATGCGGAGGTTGGTATCTCCTCAAAATAAAAGGAATATCTTCTATCAGCACAGGGAGGAAAGAGCAATTGTGAACCAATTGACATGCTGGATGTTAGTCCTCCAGGAGTAGGATGGGACACCCCTTAACATAATACAGCCATAATATCTTTGCATAATAATATCTTTATTTAGCATCAGTTCTGCATCACTGAAGTACTGTAGCCTACCAAGAAAGAAAAAAAGAAAAATAATTTGTTTAAAAATAGACTGCATAATAAGTACTGATATGTGCTTCTTCTTAGCATTTGTTTTCATGGAGTTTGTTTCATGGATTCGACGCTCTGTTGAGAATATTTGTGTTCATGAAGTCTGAATTTTAATAAAAACACCAGGCATATCATACACTTGTTGGCTTTTAAATGGTTACAGAGAAAACCTGAGCATCATACACTAAATAACTGAGCATTTTTAAAGTGTGCCTCATTACTAGAACATACTAAAAAAGAGAGCTATATAAGACATGTTTGATATCCTCCAGCTGGGTGGAATTCTGAAGCAATAAAAAAAAAAAACGGTCTGTGCCCAATCTGCCCATCATTTGCTATGCAATTTTTTGCAAAATCTGTCAACATTGACTGCCGAAAACATGCAGGCTGGCTCTGACTTTCAGTATCTAGCATCAGTGTGTCCAGACTGAAAAAGTCTGGCCCTGGGCAAAAGCCATGTTGTGTATTCCAGCCTTAACTGTAGACCGCCTTTCTAGAGCCAATTAATCGCACACGTTCTACAAGTTAATCAACTGAGAGTTCAGGATACATGGAGACGCGTTTAGCCTATAGGCAAAGATTTTGTATCGGATTGCCGTTTCGTCCAGACGGATCTGGCGTTTTGGGAGTGTGAAACCGCTATTTTTTGAAACCGGGTCCCAGAGTGGATAACTCTGAAAACGACACCCATGCGTTTTCTTGTGTACAGCCAATCCGAATATTTTGAAGTTAACCTTGTTTTCTGGAATACCTCCAAGGACAGCTGACCTGTTTTCATTATTTCAGAATTTCATTATATGTGAATAAATGCAATAATACATAATACCAAATATTGTACAATATTTTATTATAAATCACAGAGTTAGCTAAAAGTTTGCAAAATGTTCATAATAGTTCTGCTGTTACCTTGTGCTAATTGTTTCCTTAGTCTAATTTTCCATCCATCAGAATAAATTAATTGTTCATCTAATATTTTCTCTCTTTCTTTTGGTCATTTTGAAGTCTTATAATCTACTTTAGGTTATCCTTACATAGTACCAAGCAAAACTTAATCTCAGCCAAACTTAATCTGGATAAATCCCTTGATACAAAAACAAAAGATGAAGAGTCAGGACATGAGGGAACAGATTGTATTCTTAACTTTAGGATATTATCCAATTAATCTATGTATGTAATGAATTAAACTGATATGGTCTTTTACCAACTGTTGGAAGAAAAACATGAACAGTTGAAGAGCTAAATAGCAAATGCATGTGTCAGGCAAAGATAAGGAAAAGGTGAGGACAAAAATGCAAACATCATGTTGCCATTAGATTACAAGCACTTGAGGATTAATAAAGGATTAATTTAAATAAAGCTTCTGCATTCTACACAAACATTTTAAATCTCTTATTATAGCACCACCTTGTGGCCAGTTCTCTCAAAAGAGCATTGCGTTTGTACATATCAATTGTCATAATCTTCAAATAACAGAAATGATCATTTTATTGGCCCAGTTGTTCAAATCGGATTTTTGGGTGTCAGTTTAGAACAATTCTTGAACATGGGTTGTTCAAAAGAAACAGAAAAAAAAAGAATTCAGACATTGGATTAGATCCAGTCATCCTATCATGGTTTAATTGTCTGTAGGAGTTGTTCAAAACTTTGATCCAAAAAACCCCAAAATGATTATCCTGATCAGATTGGAACTCTATAGAGCACTCTCCCTCAGGATACGTGCATCATGGACAGTTGAATAGAATTTAAAAAAAAAGAAAAGAATAAAACTCATGCTTAGTGTGGGCAATCTGGACATCCTTTGGAAATTAGACAAATTGACCAGGCTGGCCAAAGCAATTGACACAGCTTTCACCAGAGTTCATTTGTGCTTTTAGAAGAGCAATGAGACGTTGTTCCACAGGCACACTGTGACTCCTTTATAATTTGGAGTGCATCGCCTCTTGTTTGTGTGTACCAATTATAATATAATATTAGGCTATTATATCACATAATTATGCATAACATAAGGAAGAAGGAAGAACACCATAACAAACACAAGGTTCAAGGAACTGCATGGCTGCTTGGACCAAAAGCTATAGTCTATAACCACGTGACTTTGCCTAATCTTGCGCTTGCAATTTCAGTTTTGTACTTTTTCAGTACAAAATGTCAGGGGTATACACAATATTAATGGTTTGACAGATGTAATAAGAGTGTCTCGAGATCAAATTTCGTAATTTCCGTTTCGTACAGTAGGAGGCGGTGTCAAGCAACCCCACGAAACAATAACAAGCAGAAGAATCACCGGATATCCGGAAGTGTTGCATTGTGGGGGTTATTTCGTTGGTCGCCAACCGAGTGGGTGAAGTAATGAATTAAGAGCTTCGAATGCTTAAAAAATTCCACCCCGGGCTTTAGCCGAACGCGCGCGGCGTCTGTTAGTTTATCCAGGCAGCTTGAGAATGAATGATCGGAGTTGAATCATGATTATAAACGCGCACAGGAACAGCAGCAGAAGCAGCTCTGATGTGTGGATGTGGAGAGTCAGCGTAAACTGATCAACCGAAAGGTACTGACTCCTCTCATCCTCCCTTCCTTGTGTCACACACTCAGACTCTTTCCCTGAATTTGAATTCAAAAGTATACGTTCTCTCTGGCAGTGTTTTAGTGATCTGCTATAAGAAAGCCGGCCACACCATTTGAATCTCCACACAAAGCCGCCGCTGTGGGTGTTGTTTCATTAACAGCCCATTGAACTTCCTCGCCTGCTTTCGATTCCCTTCAAACTCTGAAGCGTCTGGGGCCTGGCAGCTCATCCCTCATGGCCTCTTCATCGGGCAACGACGATGATCTGACGATCCCGAGGGCGGCGATCAATAAAATGATTAAAGAAACGCTTCCCAATGTGCGAGTAGCGAACGATGCCAGAGAGCTGGTGGTGAACTGCTGCACAGAGTTCATTCACCTCGTCTCATCAGAGGCCAACGAGATCTGCAATAAATCCGAGAAGAAGACTATATCCCCAGAACATGTTATAAACGGTGAGGATGTCACTTCTTGATGACCGTGAGGTCACTAACAGCTAATTAATCCATTTGGATACGTGATGGAGGATTTTATTCAAAGTTTGCGTAGTAAGTTTGAATTGAAGGGTAATTAACGCAAGAATTAACATACGTTTATTTATTCATTTTCATGTTATTCTAAAACCTGTGTTTCTTACTTGCTTCTGATGTACACAAAATGGGATGTTTGCCACCATTCACTGTCATTGGCACATCTTCCATACAATTCATGATGGAAAAACCAGCCTAAACTGGGGAGCATTTCTCAAAGCAACTATGGTCGCAAGTTCTGTTGTTACCAATAGAGTTAAACAGAACTAACGACCCTAGTTAGCTAATGATGTTTTTGAGAAACGCACCCCTGCTCTGCTGGTCTTAGCTGCTCTTCCACTCTGTGGCCAGATGCATAAACATAGCTAATATGTTAAGACAGTGTCTTGAGAACTAGTTTGACTACGTTTGAAACGTCCCTTTGAAATTTCTTGTCCCTTGAAATTTGACTGATTTTAAAGGGGTTTTGGGCAATTTTCGTCTGTTCAGCCTAGAAGACTTGCAGAAGATGGTCTGGGGGACCATCTTAAACTGGTTGGAATTCATCTAATAATGAAAACTATTTGGCTTGCTCCACACTTGTATGCTTTTCATTCTTCTTTCGAACACAAAATAAGATATTTTGGAAACATGTTTTTTTTTTTGCAGCGTTGAACAAATTTATTAAATTTCATGCATTTCATTTTCATGCAAAGAAACATTCTTCACAGTATCTTTGTGTTCCATATAGTAGAAAATCAGTCATACAGGTTTGGAGCAACACTAGGGTAAAAAAATTCATATTTTTTTTTCATGGATGAGCTATCCCTTTAAATATGTAAATCAAATCCACAATGGTGATTGGACTGCCGTCGCTTTGTGGGTTTGAACCTGCAAATTTTTAGGTCTTCTGAGGCCTTAGATTGTATTAACATAGACTAATTCAGGTTAATCTAAAGATTAATTTAGTAGTTTGGATTTGCAGAAACGGTGGATAGATAAGATTGTGTTACAGTCATGATATAGATTTACAGTATGAATGTGTTGATTTTTTTTATTTATTTTTTTACTGGTAGGACATTTGATTTCCAACAGATATATGTAACAGGGAATTTATTTATTTTTCCTCAGCACTTGAAAGTCTAGGTTTTGGAATTTTTTTTTCATGGATGAGCTATCCCTTTAAATATGTAAATCAAATCCACAATGGTGATTGGACTGCCGTCGCTTTGTGGGTTTGAACCTGCAAATTTTTAGGTCTTCTAAGGCCTTAGATTGTATTAACATAGACTAATTCAGGTTAATCTAAAGATTAATTTAGTAGTTTGGATTTGCAGAAACGGTGGATAGATAAGATTGTGTTACAGTCATGATATAGATTTACAGTATGAATGTGTTGATTTTTTTATTTATTTTTTATTTTTTTACTGGTAGGACATTTGATTTCCAACAGATATATGTAACAGGGAATTTATTTCTTTTTCCTCAGCACTTGAAAGTCTAGGTTTTGGGTCATACATCGCAGAAGTAAAAGATGTTCTGCAAGAGTGTAAAACGGTAGCACTTAAACGGAGGAAGGCCAGCTCTCGACTAGAAAACCTTGGCATACCTGAGGAAGAACTTCTCCGTCAACAACAGGAATTATTTGCCAAGGTAAAAATGCTGAAAGAGCTTTAAAAGCATGTCGAACTGTTCACGAAGCTGATTAAATCAACTTCTCGCTCTGTGGCTTTCCAGTTTATGCCTTGTATTTGTGTAACAGCATGAACGCTGTGATTTCAAGCGGTATTTATTTTTTTACTGGTAGGACATTTGATTTCCAACAGATATATGTAACAGGGAATTTATTTATTTTTCCTCAGCACTTGAAAGTCTAGGTTTTGGGTCATACATCGCAGAAGTAAAAGATGTTCTGCAAGAGTGTAAAACGGTAGCACTTAAACGGAGGAAGGCCAGCTCTCGACTAGAAAACCTTGGCATACCTGAGGAAGAACTTCTCCGTCAACAACAGGAATTATTTGCCAAGGTAAAAATGCTGAAAGAGCTTTAAAAGCATGTCGAACTGTTCACGAAGCTGATTAAATCAACTTCTCGCTCTGTGGCTTTCCAGTTTATGCCTTGTATTTGTGTAACAGCATGAACGCTGTGATTTCAAGCGGCTCTTCTGAGAAGTTCTGCTGTCTTACAGGCACGGCAGCAGCAGGCTGAGCTGGCACAGCAGGAGTGGTTACAGATGCAGCAGGCCGCCCAGCAGGCACAGCTAGCGGCGGCTTCAGCCAGTTCCGCTCAGCAGGCCGGATCTTCCCAGGATGAAGATGAAGAGGATGACATGTGAATCCCGGCAGGCTTTCACCGAAGCACACGGATAGATTGACAATATATATATATATATATATTTACAGACATGTTCGGTCTCCCACACACACTCTGTTCTCTGTAACCTTAGCAGAGAGGGACATCTGCAGTGTTTTCTTCTGTATAAACTTTTAAATCCCAGATCACCAGTATAAATTCATACTGACGGTTTAGGAGCGATCATGGGGTTTCTCCTGTGATTTGTTGCTATATTTGCCTCGATTCACTTGTTAACTAGAATTATTAGCTTTTGAAAATCCCTCTTTTCTTTCTCATTTGCTCCTGATTTAATTGAAGGCAGTTGCCATAAGTTTCACCGTATGTGTGTGGGAAGGATGTTAAGTCATGTGATGTGGCTGTGACATGAGGCGCACCATGTTAATTGTCATTGGTTAAATTCAGGAGCCGGCGTTTCGAATCGCATCCTGTTTTAGGCGATTTGCGTATTTCTCTTATATTTGTCTTTGTAAAATAGCTTAAAGAGACACATTTGGGGAACATTTTTTGGAAGCCGTTCATCCCCGCTTCTGTATTTCTCTTTGTTCTACTGCGTGAGATCAGAGAATGAGATTTGTAATGTAGGATGTTGCTTTTTGGTTCTTTTTAGTTCAAGTGAGGATAAAGATTACGTGTAGATAGGCTTTTACCTGCCCTGTGTTCAGAACAGTATTCCAAGGAAAAGATTTACATGTGCAGAATAAAATCTGTCTCATAGTACCAAAGATAGAAAAACTAAGAAAATTCAGTCACCAGATAGGCTTCGGAAATCTGCTCATGGTATTTGCTCTCTGTATGACGTGAGTGCTTTGGTGCCTATCGCACTGAGCGCTCTGTAACACTCACTTTGTACTATGTTTTGATAGCAGATTTTTTCCAGGTGCAATGTGTAAAAGTGGAGTTGTGAATGTGTGGTTAATTCATATCTTGTGATGACTGGTAAGGTGTAGTTGAGAAACGTATTCACATGCCTTTGCGAAAGCTGTAAGCTGTATTCTCTAAGCAATAAAGTCGACCCGTTTTATAGACGGCCTGTGATCTGTTTTGTTTTTGTTAATTAAAATATTTTAAATACAACTTTTGAAAAAAGTGTTCTTGATGGTAATTTTCAGATTTTCTTTATTATTATTTTTTATTAATGACCACGAAGAAATAATGCAGAAAGTGTAAACCTTTGTATAACTGAAAATGGAAATAGTGACCTGTATTCTTTGAACAGGGTGAAGGTTATATTACGGTGCGTCGACAGATGGCGCTCCTGTGGAGACGACAGTCCTGCTATGGCAAAGGCTTGAAACATTAATATTAATGACGCAATCTGACGTTCTCCCAGTAGTCGAGAGTGATTTGCTGAATCATTTGCTCATGAATATTAACAATTTACGTGACTGGACGCTGCCCGAAGGTTACCAGGCCTAATTAATATTTATAAGCTTTGCCTCTGCCATAGTATAAGTCGTAAATTCCTACTGTGGACGTGTAGAGAAACTGTTGCGCTCCAGTCCTCCACCGTTCCTACCATTCCGCCTTATTTACGCGTACAGAAGTGAAAGGTCGATCGGTTTCTGAGTTCGGCTGTATCAGATAAACAGAGACAGTTTTGCAGAGCATTCAAGTCAAGAATAACAATAAGTTTATGAGGTGACAGTTGGTACTGGCGAACTTTATGTACTTGTGAAGAATTGCCATCGACAGAACGGTCTGTTTTGCCAGTATTACACCAAGGTTGTTCTTCTACTCCAGTTTTTTCCCCTCCCCACTAAACCCAGCCGAGATACGGTAAGTGTCAAACTGACAGAATATGTATACGATATGTATAGAGGCGTTTAAATGTGTACTGCACGGTCATATTCTGTTCAGGGGTAAATCATCGTGTAAATGTTTATAAACACTGTCGCACGGCTGATTTGTGTACGATATTGTTTTGATCTGGCTTTAGTCAATATTATCTGTCTCGTGTTTGATAGTTGCTATAAGCAGAAGCCCATGTTCAACAATAAGAAAATGATTACCATGGCTGTTGAGATTAGTGGTACATTTATTTATTTGCCATGGATGTGTTTTGCAGCTACATTGTTTACGATATGTTTTTGTCAGTTGAGACGTTTAGCTGTCACCTTTAGACAGATCATATCTGCTAATAAGAAGAAATTATTCCTGTATGGGTCTTCTGTTCTTTATGCTTTGGAAATAATGATCATCATCAATGTTCTGCAATAACAAATCAAGATGTGACATATCACAGGAAATTCAAGAACATAGTTCATGTCATCCAGAAGAAAGCCAGAACAAACTCATTCATTCTGACTGACATGAAGCAGATATGTACATTTACTGTAAAGGACTTTGAACACATTGATCTGTTAAATGCAGGCAGTACATTTCAGGTTAGACTTGAATAGGTATTCTGGGTATTCTCATAAAAAATGGTGTGGAAATCTGAGTCTGTCCTGTCAGTGGCATTATATATTATTTATTTTGGGTAATGTTTGCTACAAGATATTAATATAATATTGTACTTAGTACACCATTTGAAACAATGGCTGTATGGATGTTTCTAGGCTGTTGATCTTGTGAAATGTCTAGTCAGCAGTAGGTCTTAAATCTTTACCAGCTTTCTATGTTTAATTCATTTATTGGCTTGGTTGGAGTTATAGCTCATGAAAATAGGTATGGTTCACCCCACCCCCACCCCCCTTTTGGTACATTATTTACTCACCCATATGTCTTTCCAAACCTTATTACTTCCTGTCTTCTGTGGAATACACAGAAGATATTTTGAAGAACTATTTTCGTCTATTCAATGAAAGTCACTGGGGTCTAAGACAACATTGATTTGTGAATACAGTACAGGTTTAGAATAATGTGAGGTTGAGTAAATGACAAACTTTTCATTTTGGGGTTGAAGTCTAAAAATACTTTTAAACAGCACCACAGAGACACTCTATGAATATTTTTTTCTAATAAATAAGCCTAAATAGCTTACTTCCAGTTGTCACATTTCAGCATGTTGTTAATATTGTATTCTTTTTTTATCTAAAAATTTCATAACGTTTTCACTTTATTTCTTATAGGAAACACTTGTAGTTCTAATTGAATCCTCGTCCAACGTGCACAGGGTTGTGGGCAGTATTAGCTGTTAGAGTGTGCATGGATTTGCACTTTGAATTTCCACCAAAAATAACCATTCAGGTACCTTTGGAATATACCTTTGTAATAGTGCTGGGCGGTATGACCAAAAATTTATATCACGGTATTTTTCAAAATGATACCGGTTTCACGGTACATGACGGTATTTTTTTGTCATGCATGACCGGGTGTTAACCATATTCTCTACTGATTGAGGGAGGAAATACTGCAGTATATTAACTTAGAATGCCCTATTTTACTGTCATGATGAGTGAATATTGTCAAAAAATACCACACTAAATAGTGACTAAACACGACCCCTTTTAATACATGTTAACCAGGAGTCACTCTCATTCCTAATCGCGGCATCGTCTGATAAAATCAACATGCATCTACACCAGTGGTTGCCAACCCATCGATCGCAAAAAGTTTCGATGGCAATGGCATTTTCTTCTCGTATAAAGCGCAGCTCTGCTTTGTTTAAAGCGGTAAACAAGGTAATGCTATAGTGCGGTCGGTTCATAAGCAGTGTTGCCAAGTTTTGACCCAAAATTGGGCTACTTAACACTGTTGCCGCGGGTTTTTGTTCATGTCCGTGGGTTGAAGCGACCCCAATAACGTGATATTTAGTCCCTGGAATGTGAAGTTTACTGGAAGATCCCGCCGAAAAACGTGTATTTTACCCCCGGAATGCGATTTCTTTTACAGGGGAACCCCCTCGAAACGCGGTTGGACTAGTTTTATTGCGAAAACCTGGCAACCCTGTTCATAGGCGCTATCTCCTGTCAGAGAGTGCGTCTCATTCAGACCTGCTGTTTTTGTTTCGTGCAGATGTTTTATGTAGCAAATAAATAACACCTAAAGTCAGACCATTCTGTTTTTGTTTTAAATCCTGAAATTATTCTAAATCAAATCAAAAACAACTGCCCGTGCAGATCATGATTCAAATGCAGTGGTTGCCTCCATAGGCGTAATTTGCGGGTGGGACGGGTGGGCCATGTCCCCACCACTTTTTGCCTGGGTCGATATTGTCCCTACCACTTTTTGAAAGTAATTGAAAAATATATTGCGGAAGGTAGGCTATGTATTAAAGGGAAAACAAGATCAACAAATCATTCTTCATAATCTAATTAGGGTGATAAATTTTTTTTTGGACTCCTTATGCATGCATAACTCGTGCAGTGCAATAACGATGTGATTTGCAGCTGTCGCACTTTTCGTAATGTCATTAGGCTATACCATTTTATTTTATAAATGGAGAGCTTCCTTGTGCTAAGTATAGGCCTGCCCTCTACTAAAGATTTTTAGTCGCACGTTATATTAAATTGATTAATAATAATAATATATTAATTATTAAATATATAATTTATAAGCGCCATACTTCAATATAGGCTATAGGCAGACGTATTAGAGCCTATTCTGCGCTCAAGCTCGCGCATAAAGCAATTGCCTCAAAGCACCGGCAAAGTGATTCTGAACGTGTCGGGGGAAAAGAAGACATTTTAATTATTTATTAATAAACTAGTGCTTTCTGAGTCAGTGTCGGGTGCAAAGATGAGGTTGCCGAATGCAGACGCTGACTCGCCATCTCCACATGGACGTGCCTTTAATAGAAATGCACCTTTTCATACGGACTACAAAATTAAAGAATATTACAAAATCGAGTGGGCGAGTTTTCCTTATATTTATTTTATTATTCATATAAAAATTATAATAACCTGTTTTGGTTATATTTACTATTAATTGCAGAAAGTGCGCTCAGCAAAAATGACACTCTCACGCTTAAGTAAAGTAAAAGACCGCTTCTTAAACCAGAGAAAGTTTTTTTCGAGTTCAATTTCGAGTTAAAAAGTCATAATTGAGAGGTATAAACTGGCAATTCTGACTTTTTTTGTCGTCTGAATTGCGAGAAAAAAAGTCAGAATTGCGAGTTTTTGTCTCGCAATTGTGACTTAATATCTGGCAATTCTGACTTTATATCTCACAATTGCGAGTTTATATCTCACAATTCTGTGAAAAAAAGTGTGAACTGTGAGATAAAAAGTCGCAATTACCTTTTTTTTCTTTCTTTTTTTTAATTCAGTGGCGGAAACGGGCTTCCATAGAAACGGACTTCCATACCTTATGCTATGGAGGCTCTTTCTTTTTTTTGAACTGTGAGATAAAAAGTTGCAATTACCTTTTTTTTTCTTTCTTTTTTTTAATTCAGTGGCGGAAACGGGCTTCCATAGAAACGGACTTCCATACCTTATGCTATGGAGGCTCTCTCTTTTTTTTTGATTCCTCAGTGTTTGCTAAACGTTCTGTAATTTATTAGTCATTATATAGTCTAATACAGTGAAAAGTGAAAGCATCCGAAGCACGGCTTATAACGTGTCAAAAGAGGGACTTGCCTTCAAATCACAAATAATACTACTGATGAAAAAGAACTGGTTGAATGTTAACTACTTTCGTTTCCATATAACTATAAACTACCATAAAAGTTCATAATCGTGCATTGATTAACAGCATTGTTGTAGCGCAAAAAAAAAACCGTGCTCGTGCAGCCAACTGAGAAAGTTAATAGCAAAAGAGCGGCCAGTGGGAAGAATGAGTCTGGAACCCTGAATTGCCCAGCTCCCTCTGTCAATGATCTACCTGCGTTCAAAATTCTCTGGCACCGCCCCTGGTACATCGTTGTATTTTTGAAAAGCAAAAATTAAGTTTGTTCAACTCTAAACCCAGTCCCCAAGTAAATTACTGAAATTTTATCAATATCTCCCTTACTGTACGTAAAGTACATAATTATTCTTAGAAAACAATTACTGTAATTCACCAAAAGGGTTGTTTATATTCCAACGGTTGTAGTACGTTTGTAGTTACAAGACTGACTTACTACACATGCAAATTTGCCAATATCTTCCTTACTGTACATACAGTAAATAATTAATCTTAAAAATTACTGTAATTCACCAAAAGTGTTTTTTTTTTCATATTCCAAAGGTTACAGTACGTTCGTAGTGACCAGACTGACTTACTACAGGTGATATTAGTCATTATATAGCCTAATACAGTGAAAAGTGAAAGCATCCGAAGCACGGCTTATAACGTGTCAAAAGAGGGACTTGCCTTCAAATCACAAATAATACTACTGATGAAAAAGAACTGGTTGAATGTTAACTACTTTCGTTTCCATATAACTATAAACTACCATAAAAGTTCATAATCGTGCATTGATTAACAGCATTGTTGTAGCGCAAAAAAAAAACCGTGCTCGTGCAGCCAACTGAGAAAGTTAATAGCAAAAGAGCGGCCAGTGGGAAGAATGAGTCTGGAACCCTGAATTGCCCAGCTCCCTCTGTCAATGATCTACCTGCGTTCAAAATTCTCTGGCACCGCCCCTGGTACATCGTTGTATTTTTGAAAAGCAAAAATTAAGTTTGTTCAACTCTAAACCCAGTCCCCAAGTAAATTACTGAAATTTTATCAATATCTCCCTTACTGTACGTAAAGTACATAATTATTCTTAGAAAACAATTACTGTAATTCACCAAAAGGGTTGTTTATATTCCAACGGTTGTAGTACGTTTGTAGTTACAAGACTGACTTACTACACATGCAAATTTGCCAATATCTTCCTTACTGTACATACAGTAAATAATTAATCTTAAAAATTACTGTAATTCACCAAAAGTGTTTTTTTTCATGTTCCAAAGGTTTCAGTACGTTCGTAGTGACCAGACTGACTTACTACAGGTGACATTTTGACAATAACACCCTTATTGTATGTACAGCACACAACTATTTTTTATTAAAAACTAATTCACCAACTGTTTTTTTTTTCATGTTCTAAAGGTTGTAGTACTCTCCCAGTGGCCTTGGATTCTATAGCAGATTATTTATTTATATTCATATTTTATTTATGTATGTGTGTGTGTGCTTGTGTTTGTGTTTGTATGTACAGTGCGTGCATAATTATTAGGCAAGTTGATATTCTGATCATATTTTTTTTTTACCAAGCACATTTTACAAATTCCAAACCACATCAATCTTAATAACTACTATTCATTTTGTATTTAATCATTTATAAATGATATACAGTATAATTGTCCATGAAGGCTGGAAGTGAAAATCTTCATATATTCAGGTGTGCATAATTATTAAGTAGGTTTTCTTTTACCGATAAAATGAGGCAAAAAAGTTATTAAGATTGATGTGGTTTGGAATTTGTAAAATGTGCTTGGTAAAAAAAAAATATGATCAGAATATCAACTTGCTTAATAATTATGCATGCACTGTACATACATACACACACACACACACACACACACACACACATACTTGCCTTTGTGGTTTATGGGGACTCTCCATTGGTGTAATAATTTTTATACTGTATAAACTGTATTTTTTATCACCCTACACCAACCCTACGCCTAAACCTACCTAATTTTTTTAAAGAAAATTGTTGTGTACTGTACATACAGTAAGGGAGATATTGTCTATGGTGACATATTGGTTAAATATTTTCTGTCAGTTTGCCCACAAGGCATTTACTATGGCGTTGTAAACATAATTTGTATTAATTATTGGACTTTGTTTTGTACTGAGAGGTAAATTTGCAGATGATCCCTAAAGCAGCCTAGGCGAATATCCAGCGAATATCAAACCTAAAACTAACTTTACCGCGCTATATCAATGTACTATGATTTATTGGTACACACTGATTCTAATTAGAGTATTAATTAGGATGGATGGTGTGCAAATTGGGATGCAGCAATATTAACAATGTTTGAAAACATGTTGACAACATGCTAAAACATGTTAAATCACAATGTGGAAACACATTGGGAAGTCGTGGCCTAATGGTTAGAGAGTGGGACTCATAACCCAAAGGTTGTGGGTTCGAGTCTTGTACCAGCAGGGATTGTAGGTGGGGGGAGTGTATGTACAGCGCTCTCTTCCACCTTCAATACCACGACTGAGGTGCCCTTGAGCAAGGCACCGAACCCCCAACTGCTCCCCGGGCGCCGCAGCATAAATGGCTGCCCACTGCTCCGGGTGTGTGTTCACTGTGTGTGTGTTCACTGCTGTGTGTGTGCACTTTGGATGGGTTAAATGCAGAGCACTAATTCCTAGTATGGGTCACCATACTTGGCCACATGTCACGTCACTCACTCACTCATTAACAATGTTAAAACATAATATAAATGTGCTAGCAACATGCTAAACAAGCTTAAAACATGTTTAGTCTAGCACATGTATGCAGTAGCAATGGCTAACAATACTTGTTAAAAATGCTAACAATTAGAAACATACTAACAAGGCCTAGAAAATTGTCATCTGATGTGGTTTCTTAGTGATCTTATGAGGTCATTTGAGTCTGAAAAAAGGTCTAAGTGGTCTAATGTGCAGTCTAATATGGTCTGTCTGAGATTTAATTTGTTCATCTGTCTATCTGACAATAAAACCTTCAAGCTTCAAGCTTTTAAAACCATTTAATTCGTTGTCATCAGACTTTATGTACACTACCAGTCAAAAGTTTTTGAACAGTAAGATGGTTATTGTTTTTTAAAGAATTCTCTTCTGCTCACCAAGCCTGCATTTATTTGATCCAAAAATACAGCGACAGTAGTAATATTGTGAAATATTTTTACTATTTAAAATAACTGCTTTCTATTTGGATATATTTTAAAATGTAATTTATTCCTGTGATCATTACTCCAGTCACACGATCCTTCAGAAATCATTCTAATATGCTGATTTGATTTGCTGTTCAAGAATCATTTTTTTATTATTATCAATATTTAAAACAGTTGAGTAAATTTTTTTCAAGATTCTTTAATGAATAGAAAGATACAAAGATCAGTATTTATCTGAATTAAAAAGGTTTGTAACATTATACACTATTCCATTCAAAAGCTTGGAGTCAATTTTTTTTTTTTTAGAAAGAAATGATAGAAATGAATACTTTTATTTAGCAAGGATGCTTTAAATTTATCAAAAGTGATGGTAAAGACATTTATAATGTTACAAAAGATTTCTATTTCAGATACATGCTGTTCTTCTGAACTTTCTATTCATCAAAGAAACCTGAAAGAATTCTACTCAGCTGTTTTCAACATAATAATAATAATAATAATAATAATAATAATAATAATAATAATAATAATAATAATAATAATAATAATAATAATAATAATAATAATAATAATAATAATAATAATAATAATAATTCTATTTGGATATATTTTAAAATGTAATTTATTCCTGTGATCATTACTCCAGTCACACGATCCTTCAGAAATCATTCTAATATGCTGATTTGATTTGCTGTTCAAGAATCATTTTTTTATTATTATCAATATTTAAAACAGTTGAGTAAATTTTTTTCAAGATTCTTTAATGAATAGAAAGATACAAAGATCAGTATTTATCTGAATTAAAAAGGTTTGTAACATTATACACTATTCCATTCAAAAGCTTGGAGTCAATTTTTTTTTTTTTAGAAAGAAATGATAGAAATGAATACTTTTATTTAGCAAGGATGCTTTAAATTTATCAAAAGTGATGGTAAAGACATTTATAATGTTACAAAAGATTTCTATTTCAGATACATGCTGTTCTTCTGAACTTTCTATTCATCAAAGAAACCTGAAAGAATTCTACTCAGCTGTTTTCAACATAATAATAATAATAATAATAATAATAATAATAAAATGTGTTTTGAGCAGCAAATCAGAATATCAGAATGAAAGGATCATGTGACTGGAGCAATGATGCTAAAAATTCAGCTTTGAAATCACAGGAATAAATTAAAATTTAAAATATATTCAAATAGAAAACAGTTATTTTAAACAGAAAAATATTTTATATATTTAAAAATTTTAGAGTTTTTGCTACTTTGGATCAAATAAATGCAGACTTGGTGAGCAGAAGGGACTTCTTTAAAAACATAAAAAATCGTACTGTTCAAAAACGTTTGGCTGGTAGTGTATCTAGTTATAATATGTGATTCCTAATATCGTCGTCTGTGTCCTCGCAGTGCTTCTTCACTGAAATTCCACTCAGAAATGCTTGCATGGTGCAGCCTTTCTAATATGTTAGCACGAACATTGGTAAAGGCCAACTTTTTGGCCCAAAGTAGAGCTGTCAGTGAAAGTTTAGTGCTTATTTTAGCCTGTTGGCACTGAATCTCAGTTTCACCATATATTTGTGGTCATCTTTCTTTTATCAATGTATGATTAAGCCACACAAGGTAATAAATGTGTTATGACAGACATGAAGAAACATAGTTTCTTCCTCTTTTATAAACACACCCTGTACTAGGATGTGACACATTCTGCCACTGGCCTGTGGAGACTTGGTTTGATCTCTAAGCAGCTGTTATTCTCATCATTAAGCAGCCTTGCTCTGTTGATCACAGCAACTCTAGAGTTATTACTTTTTCCATAGATTGATTTGTAGTGGTGTGTTATGGCTGATTTGTTTCTTTGTTTTGAAGTTATTGACCTTTAAAGGTCAAGTGTCTCATTTTTGTATTAAATTAGCAGTTTAATGTACAGAGCCAAATATAAGTAATCCATTCAATGGTTGTTTTACATTACTTTTACATTACTGAATGGCCCCTCATCTGACATTGTTTGGGTAAACTGGTAGTCCAGCCTCAAACTCATGCCGTTGGTTAACTTGTCATAATGAATGTTTTCAAAGTGTCATAAAATGGCATCAAAAAGATAAATGTAAACACTCTGGCTTTATGGCACTTTGAAAACATTAATTATGACAGGTTAACCAACAGCATGAGTTTGAGGCTGGACTACCTGTTTACCCAAACAATGTCAGATGAGGGGCCATTCAGTATATTACGCATATCAACTTTAAATGTCTCCATGAAAAGAGATCCCATGAATTTTTTTGGCTTTAAGTCTGTGTTTGCTTTGAATTAATTTGGTAATGTGCCTCTAAGCAGGGATGCACATATTGGGCCTATTTAGCTATCGGAGTTTCATTTACACTTGGCCACATAAACGTGTCTCTGCAAAATGAATATAAATCCGATCTTCAGTTTCCATGCTCTATGCAAATTCCACACTATATTTCAATTTCACTTAATCAAAAGCAACAGATAGGCCTATGCAAATTCTTTTGAAGGTCAGCTGGTTTCAATGTCAAAGACTGCAATAGATAATGAGATAATTTCATGAAGGCATAGGCCTAGACATAGTCTTCTTCAGCACTTAATGAAGATGAATTTGCCCCAGATTGAAGATGTGATGCCAAATGATTTTTATCAGTTTGCTCATACTTGTTGAAGAGAGATGCTCATCTCCTATGGGCCATATCTGTGGAGATGTGTGTTGCAATAGCTGTGTGGTGTCAGGCCACTGGAAGCAGGTAGCTATAACACACTCTCACTCCTTTATTTTTTGCCATTTTGGGGGGAGTAACATTTACATGTGGCTACAACAAGCAGATGCATTGACACTTGTCCAGTTGCCCACTTGTCCATCTCAAACCATGGTCCCATTTACAAAAAATGATTTTTTTTTTTGTTTGTTTTTTTTACAATTGCAGTAATAATACTCAGATTAATTTGTTTAAAATTAATATTGAAATTAATATTGGGATCATTGAATTATTGACTCTCCAGTTTGTGAAAAATTTGTATTTATTCAGTAATGAAACACCGCTGTGTGTTGCCCATAGACGTGCAACAGTTTTGCTGTGGAAATTTCCATTGGCAAAACAAAGCAAAAACATTCAATGAGAATTTTATGTTTAAAATGTGTCCAAAACCTGCAGTATTAACTTCTTGTTTATTGAACTGTTGTGTAAAATCAATATTGTATTTGCAAATATGCTGAAATTACAATTTTTTTTATATGATGTAAATATAAGACAAAAGCTCATACATTTTCTGTCAGTGACATACGCTACTCAGCTCACATCATTAAAACAACAGTTAGGATATTATCATACATATCGCGCACCCCTACTCCTAAACATAAACAAAATTCTAGCTAAGCAGATATATGCATGTTAAAATGTACAGTCTTTGTCTTCTCAGAAAATGGAGCAAAAATATTGACGACTCGGACTCATCCTGCACCACAGATTTTTGTCCAATCAAATGCTTTCTAGAGAACGTCCACCTAAAACAATCCAGCTGATGTAGCAAATCATGGTTGATGGCTTTGACAAAACTAATTCCTATTGGCTATTTAAAAGAAAAAGGGATGAGACCTTCGATATGTTCCACCCAACAACTTTGTTTCAATAACAAGTACAACACAAGAAAATTCAGTGAAACTCAGTAACATCAATATATTTATGATTTTATTTTGAGTTTAAAATGTCTTGAAATGACCCATATTTGTCATGTGTGAGGTGTGTGGGTTGTAAAAGATTACTAGTCTTTACTCACTTGCCCATCTTGTTTCCTTATGTGCTGAGTGAGCAATGAAGTTTAGGTTGCCACAAGTTCTGTGTGCAGCCATCTCATGTTTACTGGAAGTGTGGTTGTGACTTAACAGTTAGCTATGTGTGACTCATGATGAGTTCAGGGTGTTTAGGAAAGGTGTAAACATATAGTTACACTTGGCTCATGCAAATGGCTAATTTACTGCATATTATTTGGGACAAAATCATTATTTACAGAGAGACACATAAGGCTACATCACACATAAGTCACAATGTTAGCATATTGTTCAGGTGTAAGCTTGTGGTAGGCGGTGTGATTGGGAGCTATTGGTTTATCCTTGCGGAGACTGTTTGTGTTTTATTATTACCCAGCAATAAAGGTTGCAATAACCAGTAGTTGGTATGCAATTCAGTATTGGATATTCACAATGTATTTTTGGTGATTATTTTTATTATTATTTAAAGGAATCAGTACTTTTATTGAGCAAGGATGCATTAAATAAAAAAAAATAGAAAGTAATAGTAAAGACATTTTTAATGCTACAAAATATTTTTTTTCTGTTCATCCTCAAAAAAAAAAAAAAAGATAATTGTTTCCACAAAAATGTTAATTAGCACCGCTTATTTCAGTATTGATAATAACAACTGTTTTTTGAGTAATGGATGCTGACAGTTCAGCTTTGCCATTATAAGAACAAACTGCATTTTATAATATATTAAAATAGACAAGTTTAACAATATTACTGTTTTTATTACTGTTTTTACAACCTTAGTTACCATAAGAGACTTGTATGATATGAAAAATTGATACCTTCAGGCAAAATTCTAATATTTGATTCTAAATTAAATATAGTCATATCGACAATAGGCATTTCTACTGACTAAATCACAAATTATTTTTAAGAACATCTTATTTAGCAAATTTTATTTGCCTTTTTACTGATTTCTTTTTCCTTTGGTTTTACCACCTAAACAGAACATACACTTGCATCTTTTCGCAATGGATTTATTGCAAAAGATACAGAGAATATGAGCTGTTCACCAAAGACCATTTCTACAGTCAGAGACATTCAGATATTTGTCACTCTTGTTGTATTTGGGCCTCAGTCCAGTTGGTCTGAAAGCTATACATGTCATTTATGGTGGTTCAGTTCTGCAAATTAGGCAGGATTGTTTTCATAACTATTGCAAATTCTACTGGAGCCCACATTAATCGTACCCCAAGCACATTTTCAAGTGAGCTTGGGTGTGGTTTTTCAGCCACCAACCAATTCTGATTAGAAGCTTAATTAAAAGCTTATTCATCTCAGTGGAACTGCTGCTGAATGAAATCCCGGCAAACCCCACGTGATCTGGTCCCCACTACGCCAGTGCACATTGGCTCAGGAGATTCAAGGTAGAACTCATTAGTCTAACCATCAGAGAGCA
The DNA here is from genome assembly GCF_001515645.1 of Sinocyclocheilus grahami. Taxonomy (NCBI): domain Eukaryota; kingdom Metazoa; phylum Chordata; class Actinopteri; order Cypriniformes; family Cyprinidae; genus Sinocyclocheilus; species Sinocyclocheilus grahami. Next base: position 556,254 of record NW_015505712.1, on the reverse strand, counting down.
CTTTACCTCTCTCATTGACATTTCATTAATATCCCTGAAGGCTTTTCTGTAGTCTGGTTGAGTCGCCCTGCAAAGCACTTATAGTATCACACCTATTTAAAAGCTCCAAATCCCTATAGCAATTTGTGGCTAAACTTCAAAGTGTTTTCTAAAAGCAACTTTCTTGCCTTGCCGCCATATTTATCTAAGTGGACTTCATTGTATTGATCATTGTATTGACCTCATGGCAATGATTACTTAAAGGGATACTACACCCAAAAATGAAAATTCTGTCATTAATTACTCACCCTCATGTCGTTCCAAACCCGTAAGACCTTTGTTCTTTTTTGGAACACAAATTTAGACATTTTTGATCAAATCCGAGAGTTTTCTGAACCTCTATAGACAAGTAGCTAACTGAAATGTTCCCAGGCCCATAAAACGTAGTAAGGACATCGTCAAAATAGTCCATGTGACATCAGTGGTTCAACCAGAATTTTACGAAGCTACGAGAATATTTTTGGTGTACATAGAAAACAAAAATAATTACTTTATTCAACAATTCTTCTCCTCTGCGTAACTGTCCGCCACCATTAACGAGAGTACCATGATGCATGCAGGGGACGGTTACGCGGAGGAGAATTGTTGAATAAAGTTGTTATTTTTGTATAATGGTAGAAGATGAAAAAATATGGAATTACTAATGTAAATATAAAACACCTTCTGCAAATGCAAATAGGGTCAAAAAGTTTTATTTGTGTGTTTTTCTTAAAAAATAAAGTTAATTTAGTTAGGTTGATTAAGTTAACTACTTTAAGTTGTGTAGTAATTAAAATGTGTAATCATTGCATTTAATGGAGAAACAAATTATGGAGGTGTAAGATGGATGAAGGTCAATGTCATAAACAATTTAAATGATTAACAATTATAATATTAACAATTATTCCTCTTTCTAAAAATACATTCATCATATTGTATTCTACTGTCCCTTTCCTTTGTGCAAATGTAGAGAGAGACCTTTGCTTTGGACAGTCATTTAAAAAAAATTAAGTTTAGTCAGAGGTACAGAGTCTGATCCTATTTTTCAAGATTACTGTTTTTTTTTGTGAACAGAACGAACAAAACTCCGATCTTTCTGGATACACGCACCATAACAACAGCTTTTTATCATAATGTTAAGAATTTGCCTAAAATGAGGCACCGATACCACTTTTTCCAGTACTCGCACGATACCGATACTTTTATTTTTGGTACTTGCCGATACCGAGTACCGATACCAATATTTTCATTGCATATGTACATTTTTTCAATATTGGGTACAGAAACCAAAAGAGTATGTATAATGTTAGTTGGTTAACTTCATTTATCAAATAGATACAGTCAAACCAAAATTTATTCAGACACCTTCAACATTTCTCACATTATCACAGTTTTATTCGCTATAGTTTAGAAAATGTTAATAAAATATGACAAGAACTCAGAGTTAAACTGTGTCAGAACAAATTCAGCTTGATATTGCCAGATAACTTTGATAGAAAGGTATGTAATGGATTACAATAAACCAAAAATTATTCATACAGCTGTCAATATTTACACAACTATCAATACTTTGTCGGGTGACCCTTAGCCTTAATGACAGCCTGTAGTCTCCTGGGCATGCTGTCAACCAGCTTCATGCAAACCTGAACTTCAATTTTTTCCCAGACTCGGTCTGAATAATTTTTGG
>NW_015505712.1:547673-554044 GCF_001515645.1 Sinocyclocheilus grahami | reverse complement strand
TTTATTTTGCTATCCTCACTTTACATAAATGAACTATAGTGTCCTACACCCACTAGTAAAAAAATATCAAAAATTATATCTGGTCTCTGAATAATTTTTGGTTTGACTGTTTATCCTAATGTTATTTTCACACTTAATTATGCCCATTAAAATGCATTTGACAAGTTTTTGTTACTTTCACTGTTCATTTTTTTCTCTCTCTATGGTAGCCTATCATCTTTAATTTAATAGTATTAGAGCTTCTCCATTGCAGCAGCTTAGTACTGTAATCACGCGATTTTCTGTAAAAATGCAGGGAACCACTCGTTATAAATCTCCTAACTGTGATATTTTCATAAATAGAAGTCACGTTTTTTTCATCTGAAACGTGCAGCGATTTATTTTCCAAAGCTACTCATATAATGCAGAAACACTCATGAAGCAAGCAAAAGACGCGCAACGCGTGCACGTATTTGTACTGATACAGAATGAGAGGGACAAGTACAGTACAGCCTAGCGCATTTCACACAGACTGCTAGTTTCACTTTCACCAGAATATAAATGACGTTTATAGTGAATGCCCCTATAAATAGTCTTATATTTACGATTTAGTTTTAATCCAAATGATGCGTGCTAAATGAGCAAACATCAATAAAGATCACACAACAGAAGTGTGCTCTCTCTCTCTCTCTCTCTCTCTCTCTCTCCCTCTCTCCCTACCATTAAGTAACTTGTGCATTGTTTTACTTACTTCTTTTTGACATATCCGACCGAACTACAAACTTTCCAGTGATGTCTGTGAGAAAGGGATATTCACTCGACAAGCTCGCGCATCTGTGCCGCTGCGTGCTCAATCCACTCAGCGTGATTTGCTACACAGGCATTAATACTGAATGTTTTATATTCATTGCATACATATACTTCGTAGACATCTTTTATCTCTTAATAACTCCATTCTGCTGTCTGTTGTCTGTGTTTCTTTGTCTGAATATGGCACTTATCACATGCTGTGTGGTATCGGCATTTGGTATCGGGGCATTTTAACGAGTACGAGTATGAGTATAGGAGCTCAGTATCGGGCATCGTATCGGTGCATCCCTAATGAGGTTTGTATGTCACAGACAATTCAGTAAGACAGAATTTTCATTTTTAGGTGAATTATCCCTTTAAGTCATTTATCAGTCCTGTGTACAAATGCTAGTTACCCAGTGTACCCCAGTTGATTTAACTCCATATATCCTTCACTTCCAATGCTTTGGCTAAATGTCGTATTTATTGCAACAGATGTTTGTGTCATCTGAGATGCCATTTGTGGACTTTCGAGCTACTTGTGGGAAGCTTATTGACCGGGAGGTGAATGGACAGCAGAAATCACTCATATAATGAAGCACATGGTCACTCAGCGAGAGCTGGTTAATTAGGTGTCCGCAGATGAATGCCGTGGTCCTGTTATTGCCTACATGGAAAGGCAGAAAAAGGAGAACGCTGTACAAACTCACTGGCTAGGGAAGTAACCGGTTGCCTAGAAACTGTACAACACAGTAGGTTCAGCACCTAAACCAAAGCAGCACACGCCATGATAAGCATCTTTTGTCCTTGAGCCAAATATGATTAAGTAGATGACTGAGGTGTGGAAGAATGAGAGTTTGTGGATGTGCTTTGAAGGAGCATCATTATGTCTAATCGATTCTATACTTATGTTTGAATGATTGGGTGGTGCTGACGTGCCAAGATTTCCCTCGAAACTGCAGAATCTGAGTTGATGTTTTGTGTAAGCGTGACTCTGTAAATGACCTCAGTTCTCACTGTCCACAAGGCCTTATCTTCTGTCACGGTGTTGTGTTGTGACAACTAGATTACACAAACTGTAGACACATAAAGGGAAATTGAGCCCCGAATGAATTAGAAAAGATTTTAAGCTGACAAAAAAAGCATGATTGTGATTTATACTCACATTAAATCAGCAGTGAGACATAGTATTTGGACTTTGCCTCTACTTTATGACTTCTTGTTTATTAAGCCGTTTCATCTGGAGTGCTTTCTGTCCCACCACCTCCTGTGTCCATGACGAGTTTCCTGCTTTGTTGCCTAGCGATCTATAAACCCAGAATTGGCCGCAGCCCTTGTCTAAAGTTTCTCTGTAGAGCCGCACTCTCAATTTTATGCTGTTGTTGTAGCACTTGCTACAATTAGTCTGTCTACTGCCAGCATTCAGACTTGGCTGTTACAAGCGTGTTGTGTCTCACTGTGTGTGTTTTGGCTGTGAAAGGATTATAGAGATTTTCTGCGAAGATCTCATATTCAGGGTCAGTGAAGTTTTTTTTTTTTTTTTGGCCAGATCTATTAATTATTCAAAAATGTGTAATGATTTGAAAACATTTTTATGTTAAACATGTTTTGAATTTCAGAATTAAAATTAATTTTGATATTTTTGGGTGGATTAATGGTAAAACAGCACCCCCCCCCACCCCAACGGCACCCCCCGCCCCCCTTGGGGGGGAAATTATATTTTCTCTATAGCGCCAGATCACAACAGAAGTCATTTAAAGTTACCTTTCCTATAGAACCGGTATATACCTTGTTCTTTTATTAAGCAAACTAAATACCGTATTGACCCGAATATAAGACAATGTTTTTTTCTTGGAAATACATCTGAAAAAACGCGGTCGTCTTATATTCAGGGTCTAGACTTTGACATATCAATAATACACCCACAACAATAGGTGGCGCCAAATACGCATAAAACGAGTGTGCCATGAAATACGTGATGTAATGCGTGTTGTAAAGATCGCGAGTAAAAACAAGTAGAAAACCTTACAAGTAGAAAACCTTACAGCTGCATGGGTCGTGACTGTCACGTTAGCCTGATGGGACCAAACTCCCTTTGTGATTTTAAAACATAAGACAGTACCTAGGCCTGTCACGATAACAACTTTTTGTTGTGCGATATATTGCCCCAGAAGTAATTGCAAGGCAAGGCAATTGCGATAAGCGATATTATTGTCATTTTAAAGACCATTTTTTGCCACTGAATATATAATCATAATGTAACAGCATAATAATGCAAGAAGGCCTACATACTTCCAAACTTTTAATTTTTAAGAATATTTAGATCATGGAGTATCAAAATATTAGATACCTTAAAAAACCTGAATAAATAGTAAATAAACATTTTCTAACAAAAAGTGCAAAGTAACAAGTAGAAAAAAGAAAAATGCACAAAGAACTTGGATGGAGATTTTTCCATCTACAGATTTTTCCCTGACCTTCTTTTCTCTGTAAATTAAGGGTGCGAGAAGCTGCAAAAGACACATGCACAAGTGGAACGTACAAAACATGGTGACATTAATTTTTAAGTAAATATAATGGGCGATATATTGCGTCACCAAAAATGATTGAGGTCATGTACATATATTGTGCGATAAGTCGATATATTGATTATTGCGTCAGGCCTAACAGTACCCAGATTTGAAGACTACAGTAAGATTTAACTTCTACTGTTAATAAGATATTGGTGGGCTACTATTAGATGGATAGCCTAAATGTCCTAATTCAGATGGGCTACCTGTTTTTTTTTTTTTTATAGTATATCAAAAAGTGTATATTTTTTAAATGTGATTGTTGGTACATTTTACCAGCTTTTACCATACTTTCAAAACAAAAATTAAAATAGGAAAAATATGCAATATGAAAATAATTGAAGACAAAATGTGTTTTACTGAGAAAAAACAAGATTTGGTTTTTAAAAAGCCTTTTTCCAAAAGGTGCATCTGGAAAAAGGGGGTCGTCTTATAATCAGGGTCGTCTTATATTTGGGCCAATACGGTAGCCTTGTTTTTTTATCTTATTTACACGACGGCATATCATTTTGGTCTCTACGTTATGGTCGCACTCTCTGTATCACGCACAGCGGAGTTCGACGCACACACACACACACACACAAATGTGAGCAGACTCCCACTAGTATTTGTAAATATTAAGCCGTAAAACGATTCATATTTAAATATGAATTATGTGTGTCTCTGTGTCAATGAATGGCGCAGACGTGCAGTTTTGTTTACCACTCGTACTGAAGTATGCATGACGCTTGCGGTGATTTTAGCATCTGCCGTCTCACTAAATGAGGACATAAATACATGAACAACATCTCCAGAACTGCTCTGAGAGTCACATCATGAGAATTTCACCATTTCATTTTAGTAAAACTATCCTCATATCATATACACAGAGAAATGTAAAGGTATTCACGGCAACCCGTCAAAATAAAAGTTTGGTTTAACTTGAAGACATTGGCAGAAATATATTACTGTTGTTCAGTAGAATGTACGTAACAGGCTGCTGCTACTACTACTAAAATTATTAAAACCTTATTTTTAAGGAATAATCATACAATATTTCTTCAATGTTTTAATTGTAATATTAAATTACCTTTATTTTCCAAAAATACAATTTGTTTAACATTTGTTTAATTTTCATTACTTAAAAGATAGATTAAATTAATGTTTTATGCCTTAAAAATTTTTAAATACACAACACAGAATTTCTGAGCAAAAAATCATAAGGCTATTGTAAGAATAAATTAAACTTGTTTTATGCTTTCAAATAATTAGACATGCTAAAACAGAATTTGGTAACAAAGCCATAAACCTAGGTGAAACACTGTGTGTGTGTATATATATATATATATATATATATATATATATATATATATATATATATATATATATATATATATATATATATATATAAATGTGGCTGAATTAAAACAATTCTGCAAAGAAGAGTGGGCCAAAATTCCTCCACAGCGATATGAAAGAATCATTGCCAGTTATCGCAAACACTTGATTGCAGTTGTTGCTGCTAAGCTTGTCACAACCAGTTATTATATTTAGGGGGCAATTACTTTTTCACGTAGGGCCAGGCAGGTTTGGACAGCTTTTTTCCCTTAATAAAATAAATAATCATTTAAAAACTGCATTTTGTATTTACTTGCATTATCTTTGTGTAATATTAACATTTGTTTGATGATCTGAATCTTTTAAGTGTGACAAATATGCAAAAAATAAAAAAAAACAGGAGGGAGGCCAACACTTTTTCACACCACTGTATATATATTCAATTCAAGTTTATTTGTATAGTGCTTTTCACGATACAAATCGTGCAACTTTACAGCAAATTAGGTTTCTACAATATTTATTAGTAGCTTATCAGTGGTGACTGTCAGTTAATGTACATATGGCAGAAATGTACAGAAAAATCAATTAAAGACGTAATCAAACAGATGATGAACACTATTAACAGCAATTATTATATGATGCAATCAAACTTATTGCAAAATGTGGTAGTTTTGTATGTTGTTTCAGGGTTGGCATCATTTGAGGTCCTCTGAGGGGTTGGCATCATCTCTTCTCAGGTGTTCTGGATCCAGACTGAAGCTGGTGTAAATCCTAGTTACATCCGTGGCAAAAACAGAGAAAAATATAGAGACATAATTAGCGTAGCTGCTGTTCCAACCAAGCAAAATTGATTTGTTTAACCCAAGCTAAAGAATAATAATGTGCATTTGATCAGATATAACTGCAGTAAAAGATTATGAGATGCATTATTTGAATGCTTGGCCAAAGAGATGTGTCTTTAATCTAGATTTAAACAGAGAGAGCGTGTCTGAACCCCGGATGTTATCAGGAAGGCTATTCCAGAGTTTGGGAGCCAAATGCGAAAAAGCTCTACCTCCTTTAGTGGACTTTGCTATCCTAGGTACTACCAAAAGTCCAGAGTTTTGCGACCTTAGGGAGCGTGATGGATTGTAGCGTGGTAGAAGCCTAGTTAGGTACGCAGGAGCTAAGGGCCTTATAGGCAAGTAACCATTAAGGGCCTTATAGGCAAGTAATAATATTTTGTAACTGATACAGAACTTAATAGGTAGCCATGGTCCAATAAGTAATATCTCTGTCTTATCCGAATTTAATAGGAGAAATGATTGGTCATGCAATCTTTTACATTTTTAACACACTCGGTTAACTTAGATAATTTAGAAGTTTCATCTGGTCTTGTTGAGATATAAGATGGAAGAATGCTGTTTTTGTTACAAAAGGAAATATGACTTTCAAAAGACTAGTTGCTATCTAATATAACACCCATATTTTTGACTGTTGAGGAAGTAACAGTACACCCGTCTAGTTGCAAATTGTAATCCAAGAGATTCTGTGTACTGTTTTTAGGTCCAATAAGTAATATCTCTGTCTTATCCGAATTTAATAGGAGAAATGATTGGTCATGCAATCTTTTACATTTTTTAACACACTCCGTTAGCTTAGATAATTTAGAAGTTTCACCTGGTCTTGTTGAGATATATAGTTGAGTATCATCAGCATAACAGTGGAAACTAATCC
>NW_015505712.1:544854-547523 GCF_001515645.1 Sinocyclocheilus grahami | reverse complement strand
GAAAAATTTAAGGGGGTCTGAATACTTTCCGTACCCACTGTATATATATATATATATATATATATACTGTATATGTATATGTGTGTGTGTGTCATAGAGAAGACTGCTAAAGACTCATGATTTTGTATTAATAAATAAATCTATTACAAATATTAGATAATTTGACATTTTTATGGCAAGACAAGGTTAAAGTTGTAGCACAGGTAAACAATGTAGCACAGTGCCCCCCCGCAAATGTAAAATATTTAGGGAAAAAAAGAATTATACTGATACAGTTGCTTTATGTCCACAATAATGATACTATAGTTTGGTAGACTGTTAGTCTTATTCTCATCTCTGATGCATACCTAAAAAAAACCCTGTAAAACATTCAATCTAGCAAGCTCTATATGATTGGGTAGTCATATGCACTCATACACATATGGATGATTTTACAGATGATTTTATTTTGATTTTTTTGGCTACAAAGTCATGTTTACAATGTGTGTTTTTGAGGAGGAAATATATTCACAGACTTCATGTTCAGAAAAGGTGTAGCGAGGCTGGAGATTGCATGTGCCTTTAGCCATCGCTGATTTTCATGGCGATTGAAATCATGGCAAATATGAACATGCAAGGCAGCCTCTGTAGAAACATTGGAGGAAATAAAGACCATAGGGATTTTCCAAGAATGTGTTTCTCAGGTTTTGTCACGCTTCTGTAGTTCACGTCGACCTGCATCTGTTGGTTGACGAATGGCGAGACTTAGGGGTTAAACTGGTTTCACTAGAATATGGTCAGATCCTCTTGCTGATAATGTCCAATCTGATCCAGATAATCCTGTGTTTCCTTCTTTTTCTGAGTGTTATATCCTCCTGGAATACTTTTGTTGTTAGAACTTACATTCACAATCCAAAAGGGATGTTAAAAATTGCTAAAAATCTGCACAGATGGAGCTTTTATCACCTGCACAGTTGATAAGTTGCCCAACAGTTGCCCAAGAATTCTCCTCTCCTTGTCTATGTTTGTTTGTTTATTCTATTAAACCATCAGAAACATCCATCTTCAGTCTTTCAATGAGCACACAGTTCGTAATAATATTAATGGTTATACATACTACTGTTCAAAGGTTTAGGGTCGCTAACATTTTAACATTCTAATATGCTGATTTGGTGCTCATGAAACTTTTCTTATTATTATCAGTGTTGAAACAGCTTCTTTTTTTGTGGAAACCGTGAAACATTTATACAAGATTTTTTGATGAATATAAAGTTCAAAAGAGCAACATTTGTGAAATCTTTTGTAACATTATAAATGTATTCACTGTCCCTTTTGATCAGTTCAATACATCCTTTCTAAATTAATGGAAAAAAAAATAACCCTAAATGTTTAACACACACACACACACATGCGCGCGCGCACACACACACACAGTCTGGCCAGCTATCCTTGTGGGGACTCTCCATAGGCATAATGGTTTTTATACTGTACAAACTGTATTTTCTATTGCCCTACACCAACCCTACACCTAAACCTACCCCTCACAGGAAACTTTCTGCATTTTTAGGTTTTCAAAAAACTTCATTCTGTATGATTTATAAGCTTTTGTACTCGTGGGGACCACAATTTAGGTCCCCACCGTGACATGAGTCCCCATGAGTCTGTGTGTATTCAGGTTTAAGTCCCCACCAGAATAGAAAAACAGGTACACGCACACACACACACTGTTCTTCCTGATATGTGGATAGTGATGAAATCTCCCGCTGGGGAACACTGACCCCTAGTGGAATAAAGACAGCAATGCATGCAATTACACAGTGATACAGCAATATTATCAAGCTCCAAGTATCTATCTATCGATCTATCAATCTATCTATCTATCTATCTATCTATCTATCTATCTATCTATCTATCTATCTATCTATCTATCTATCTGTCTGTCCGTCCGTCCGTCCGTCCGTCCGTCCGTCCGTCCGTCCGTCCGTCCGTCCGTCCGTCCGTCCGTCCGTCCGTCCGTCCGTCCGTCCGTCCGTCCGTCCGTCCGTCCGTCCGTCCGTCCGTCCGTCCGTCCGTCCGTCCGTCCGTCCGTCCGTCCGTCCGTCCGTCCGTCCGTCCGTCCGTCCGTCCGTCCGTCCGTCCGTCCGTCATATATACATAAAATCTCATTATAGTCAACGATTGTACCCTGTCAAAGCCAATTTTGTACCCTTTTTGAAGGGTCCATTTTTGAACTGTTAAATAAAGGTACAAAATTGACCCCACAGGTACAAAACTGGTCTCTTAAGGTACAAAACACAAGGGTACAAATTTGTACCCTATGCCAAGGGTACAAAATCTGTACCCTTGAGGATACAGCCCCAGTGACAAGCCATTGTACCCCTAAAGGTACAATTATGTACTTTAATTTCATGAAGTCAAGAAAGAGATTAGTTTTCAGCTGTCGCTTGAAAATTGTCAGGGATTCAGCATTCCGGATAGGGGTGGGAAGGTGGGAAGACCAGCCAGGAGTGGTGAACGAGAATGTTCTGGAAAGTGATTTTGAGCCTCTCTGTGATGGTACCACGAGGCGTCACTCACTAGCAGATCTCAGACTTCTGGAGGGGATGTAGATTCGTAGTAGTGAGTGGAAGTAGGCGGGTGCTGAGCCTGTGGCTGTTCTATATGCAAGCATCAATGTCTTGAACTTGATT
>NW_015505712.1:510554-542908 GCF_001515645.1 Sinocyclocheilus grahami | reverse complement strand
TCTATCTATCTATCTATCTATCTATCTATCTATCTGTCTGTCCGTCCGTCCGTCCGTCCGTCCGTCCGTCCGTCCGTCGTAACATAGTCTTAATTAAGTTAACATTTACAAAATTTATTAAGACTTGTCAAAAATTATGAATGAGAAAATTTTAGAATGATATATATTGTGAAAAGCACTATACAATTAATAAATGCACTGCCAGCTTACTAGAAAGCAAAACATTTACAAGTATTGTTTTAAGCACTTTTTTTGTATGGAGCCAGATCGGCCTCAAAAATAATACATTTACATTTACATTTACATTTAGTCATTTAGCAGACGCTTTTATCCAAAGTGACTTACAATTGGGGGATACATAAAGCGATTCTTCTTAAAGAGGCAAACAGACACAAGAAGTGGTTGTAATACCAAGTTCTTAGACATTGTTCAAATAAGTACAAGCTAGAAAGAGAAGGAATAAATAAAGAGAGAGAAACTTTTTTTTTTTTTTTATGATGAAGTCAAGTAGCTTCGAAAGAGATTAGTTTTCAGCTGTCGCTTGAAAATTGTCAGGGATTCAGCATTCCGGATAGGGGTGGGAAGATCGTTCCACCAGCCAGGAGTGGTGAACGAGAATGTTCTGGAAAGTGATTTTGAGCCTCTCTGTGATGGTACCACGAGGCGTCGCTCACTAGCGGATCTCAGACTTCTGAAGGGGATGTAAATTCGTAGTAGTGAGTGGAAGTAGGCGGGTGCTGAGCCTGTGGCTGTTCTATATGCAAGCATCAATGTCTGGAACTTGATTCGAGCCGCAACCGGTAGCCAGTGCAAGGAGATAAAGAGAGGTGTAACATGGGAATAAAAGCGAGGCTCCTATCTTCTTGAATGGGGGAAACCAAAATCTACCAAATTTGTCAAGATTACATTTCAAGAATATATTTCAAGACGGCTATAAAAGCTAACAACAGCAATATCAAATACAAATTGTATTGTTATATCAGGCCAGTCCAGTTAATGTGCATGCACTCTCTACAGTAAACAAACTCTATCAAAAAGGCAACAGAGTGCAACATTCGGTTTCTGGAAGTAAAAAAATGCATTCATTTTCTCCATAGAGAATTGATTTTTAACAGTTTTGTGAAAACCTTTCAAGACAAACCCTCCATCAGCCTCAAGGTTATTAATTGTTGGTATAAGCTTTTGTTGAAGGCATCAGTCAGTTTTATTTTCTTTTAATAGTATTTAATCGCCTAATTCCAGGTAAAGAACACTACTCACAAATCCTGAAGAGAACATACACAGAGAAACATTTGATTAAGAGAATTAAAGCAAACAAAGAGCTCATCAGCTGACTACCCTATATGTGTGTTCGTGTCGGCTCTGTTAAAGTTGTATATGATACTGGTCAATAGTTTAGATTTTTTCTTTTCTTTTCTTTATGCAAAATAAAGAAAGTCTCTTTCTGCTTACCAAGGCTGCATTTATTTGATCAAAAATACTGTTAAAATAAATAATAATAATGATACTCTGAAATATTATCATATTTTCTATTTAAATATATTTTAACAAGTAATTCCTGTAATGTACAACTGTATTTTCAGCATAGATAGATAAGAACAAACGTCACAGGAAAGACATTTATAATGTTAAAAAAAAAGTTTTTATTTAAAAATTAATTTGAACTTTCTATTTATCTAAGAATCTTGAAAAAAACAAAGCATCACGTTTTCCACAAAAATACAAGGCAGCAAAAACAGTTTTCAACATAAACCATTAATAATAATTAAGCACCAGTAATAATTGATATTAGTTAATAGAGCATATTAAAATGATTGCTGAATGGCTCATGTGACACTGAAAATTGGAGCAATGGCTGCTTTTTCTGCTTTATATATGGGTCATTCCTGGGATTTTGTAATATTTCAGTCCCCCAGAGTTTGAAGTGGTGGTTCGCCAAAATGAATTGTTAGAGGCTTTTCACAATACTTTGGTATGCCCATTATAAGGAATAAAAATAATTATTGCATTATTATTATTTTATATTTTTTTTAACATAAAATAATGTCTTATATCTATCTTAAACCATGCCTTTTGTCATGTCCCTGAAGCACTACATTGAGTTTGTACTTAGAAAATTATTAACAAAATGTGCATTGTTTTTGACAATAATGTAAGCATTTATTTGTGTTCCTTTCTTGTAAAATATATTTAACAAAAAAAATGCAAGATATTTAAATGTAAATTTATGTCCCTCAGTCTGAACTCAACCCCGTCACACTAACCATTCTATGCCCATAATAATTTAGTATCCACACATATGAGACATCATTTACCAGAAATGACATCATTCAGGTTTCTTTAATAGTGGTGCAGAAAATGTATCATACTTTTTATCAATATTTCTGAGACGTATTATAGTCAGGGAGGGTACTCAACCCTGACACATAACTGTTTTTCAAATGTACATAAAAGATTTTAAATAAAATATTCAAGTCTCTCAGTCATTAATGCTCACACAAAAGCATCTTACCTAAATCAATTTAAAATGTTTACACAAATATATATATATCAAGTTCTTGAATTAATTTTCATCACACATTTATGAATGATGTTACATGTATTTATGGATCGTTGAATCTGCATTTGCAAATCATCACACATGCGTGGACTGCTTTGAATTTGCATGTGGTATTTTTGAGACCTTCCTGGCAGGTTAAGATTCATAAATATCTTTTTTTGGAGGATGTTCCGTTCAGCCAATCGTGGTGAGCTTTTAATCCACCAATCAAAACACTCTTTACTGAACAGACTCAAGAAGCTCAACGCTGCGCTTGTACTGTGCATTGTTTCTATGATCGGGTCCTTGATGTAAAGACATTTTAATGGGTACTCTTTTTTTTAGCACCTGATTACAAAATTCTACAAAATCACATTATGATTTATATCGTTCGCACAAAATACAGCTACCCGGGTAGCCTGCTGGCTTATACACCAAAGTTGCTCAATCTGTAATGTTATCAAATAGGTGTATAATACTTTTGGCTTGAGTAAATGTAAAATATAAAGCAATTATTTAAAATAGGGACTTTAGAATAGGGAACACATGTTCACTAGTAATTAACTCCTCATTTGCTGCTTATTAATTGTTGGTAAGGTAGTTGTTAAATTTCGGTCTGAGGTAAGATTAAGGGATCTAAAATATGGTCATTCAGAATAAGGCATCAATTATTAGTACTTTATAAGTACTAATAAACAGCCAATATGCTAGTAACATGCTCTAAGCAACTAGTTTATAGTCAGAATTGGTCCTTAAAATAAAGTGTTACCAAAAATTCTTCTCATGAACAACTTTAAAGGGCCCTCCATCATCCTAATTATAAGGTCTGGGACACAGTTTCTTATCATACATGATTTTGGATGTCTAGAGCTACAATTCGTGGTTAATATAATCTTATTTCACTGATACATGGAAGCCACTTTCTCCACTAGGAGGAGTCACAGAACTGTAAAAGAGTTTTATATTCCTTCAACATAGAACACCAAGTTTCCATCAACAAAGTCGACTGGGTTCTTTAATTGCTGTGTACAAGGTCCAGCATGTATATATTATACTTCTGTATATTATCTAATTTAATCCCACCATTATGTGGTATTATATTAGACTATTTGCATGCTGGAATGCTACGATTGCTCCTTCAGCTCTTCTCCTCCACTTCTCACAGAGGACTAAAGTGTTTTCAGAGTGAAGGCCCTGTTGTTGTGTTCACTCCTTTGTGAAAATCTGAAGTTTCATTGTCAAAACTAACCTAGCATTGTAATAACATACTCAAGCATATCAGTGAAGGCAGGTCAGGTGTGCTTATAGTTAATCAGAACACAGCCGTAGTTCACGTGAATAAAAGTGTATTTGTTACTTGTTTAAACCGAGAGCGGGCTGGAATGCATATAGTGTAATACAATCTGTGATGGAGTGTCATATTGAACTGCTTTAGAGGAGGGAGGCTCTTCTTGGCTGAGAAAGGCTGTTTTCACCCCTGCTGGAGGACGTGTGGGAAAAATTCCTTCTTCTTGCAGGACAACAAGAGCAGCCGGTTTTGGTTTCAGTCTTTCTTTTGCGTGGATCGATGGTTCGCTCTCTCAGACCTCATAACCGTGTGCTCTCTTGGCTGGTGGGCTTGCATTAATGATATGCTATATCTAATGGGCACAGCGGATGTGAATGTTAATCCGTCTTTGGGAAATGTTGTATGTGCAAGAGACCTGGAAGCAACGCTGGTATCCTGTGGAAGTTTTTAAGCAGAATGTGCGGTTAGGAATGCATTTGTGTGCCTGCAGGAGAGACATGCATCAATATGCGTTTGCACAAGTTTATTTGTTTTTGTCTTCTAGGAATGTACGAAATGCCCACTAGTGAGATGTGAACAGTGTTAAACTAATAAAAAAAAAATGATAATGCATATATATTTATCCTACTTTTTCGAATAGTTCTTTTAATTTTTAAGTTTACAAAATTACCACTTAACTAAAATTAAATATAAAATATATATATATTTTTTAAATTAATATGAAACTATACAGACATTAAAAAACAATAAAAATAACAACAGCACAGAAAATGACTAAATAAGAAACAAATTAAAGTAAAAACTGAAAATATGAAAAGAATTGATACTACAATAGTATATAAATAAAATTACAATAACACTGTCAAAGTGAGAAATTACACGTTTGGCCTACATTACCTCATGATTTCTTTATTATAGGCCCTTCCCATTCAAGACATCTCTACCTTCCTGTTTCACAAACACTTGCACATATATGGGCATTGCATTATATGAACGTGGTTGAGTTCCGTCCGCCATTCTTCACAAGCACGTACTAGACTCACACTCTCCCACGTCTTCCGCACAGACACTCACTCGACATCCGCACAAACCGGCCCGAAGCACAGACAGGCGTGGCCTGGCAGGAAGTGATGTTACTTGGCTTTGTAGGACTGGTCTTTTTGATCATGTGTGTAGTAGTGCGCCCCACAGGAAAATGAGGAAGTGCTTCATTTAGGATTTGTTGTTCTCTCTGTCTGTTAGTGCGGGTGCTGACCACAGATAACTTTGTAGTTGCTTGTTAACAGAATATGAAGTTCCTTGTTCCTGTGTGTGTGTGTGAGGGTCATGTTTTGCCTACACTGTGGAGACAAAATGTACCACAAGAATAACAAAACCTGAAATCAGCTGCACTGTGAGGATGAGCCAGGAGTACCAGAAAGAAAACAGTTTAATAAATGTACAAAATAGTCATTTAAATTCATTGTGAATTGCGGTTTGCCATACAAATATGCCCCACTCTCTAAACCCTTATGAAACAAAAATATATATGGGAATATACTGGAAAATATAATGCCATATATTAAATTATACATTTCCATATATGGAAAACTATAGGCCTAGTGCTTATTTTTTTCAATACTGCAATATATTCATGTACCCATGTGTGGCTATATATATTGATACATTTAAAAAATACATATATAGTAATGAAGACAAAAACTTCACTGCATTTTTACATGCAATAGCTTTATTGAAAAAATTCAATTTCTTAAGAATTCTCTCACTTGTTTGCATAGATGAACTTGTTTGCATATCTCACACATTTGAAAATGTGTGTGATGGTATATAGGAAAAAAAGTGTTTACTGAAAACAAATATACATTTTTGGATGTTTCGATGGCAACATGGTGGGTGGAAAATGAGATTTGACATTTTAACTTAACTGATAGCACCCTTTGCGGCTCCCCTGAAAACCGCGGAAAAGGAACGTTGTTTTAGAGGAAGTCCAAGACAAAATTTTGCATTCACAGTCAGAGTAAAAATATGCATTAAAATTTGATTTGACTTGAACTGAAAATCTAAAAGTGCAAAACATTTACTTTCAGAGTTAGGATAAGGGAATAGAAAATATCACAAGCTCAGTATTAAAACAACAGAAGCAATGTACAGTCTCCTCCATGACAGAGAAACAAATGTGTCTAATTGTCTGTTGGTTTATGCCACTGTGGAATAATCTTGCCAGCTGCATCTTGTGACTTGTAGAGCAGGTTCCTGCTCATGACCTCATTTAGGGAAAATAGGGAGAAACCCTATTAGGAGAGCCAGTGAAAAACAAAGGAACAGAGTATTACAGCAAATAGAAGTCATGACGTACCTGTGTGTCTGCTGCCTGGATCAGTCATATCCGCTTGTGCACATAATAGCTCTGTTCTAAAACCTGGTGAGCTGCCTAGGCAGCATTTTAAGGCATCATATGCATTCCTTATGTTAGGATGTATGTAGTCTTAGTGGAGAAGGCAGTTCCAGAATGCATTGCGTTCACAAGACGGTAGAGGAGTGCTGTTTATATATATACTGTATATATATATATATTTATATATATATATATATATATTTATATTTCATTCAACACCAAAAAATAAGTTCAGTTTAATTATAAATGTAAAGAGACCTGCACATGGAATGCAAAAGAAAAAAAGCCAATACTGTGGTGGCTATGAATTAAGAAGTTCTCATGATTTATTAACTTGTGGCCACTTTTTGTTTCCTCATTTTAGTTCATTTGTGGCAACGATTTACTAATTTGTTCCCTCGTTTTAGTTAAATTGTGGCCATGTTGCACTAATTAGGTTCCTTGTACATATAGACTATGTGCACCTATAGACTAAACAGTTATAATATGTGCAAGACATCACCATTTTTACTAATTTATGTAACGATAAGTGTCGTTTGGTGGTAATGGTATCGTTTTCAAAAACATGAACTTTGAAACCCATTTTCAGGCCCCCAAAATGTCATTGTCGAATAAATGAACTGACAAAATGCATAAAGTTTCAATTTTTTAGTTGAAAATAGTGTTGTGTAAAGGCCTCCTTTTGTTAAATTGTGTCTAAATCGAGTGAATGAAAATTAAATTAAATAAGTGAACAAGTTAAAAAGTTGTAAACAAAAACACTTTTTTTGTGTGCTCTGTGTTTTAAAAGCTTGTTACAGTATCAGTAGTGATTAGCTTAGCAACATGTTAAAGTCATAGTAAGTAGTATTTGTTGAAAATATTTTGCAAAATGTGTTTGTGGTAGTTTTTTTGTTATTTGTTCTATAATGTAATGTCCAAAGAGATTTGAAAGGAGAGATATATTTCAAAGTAATGAAATAAAACTTACTACCCAGAAAATCATCATCAGGTCATTACCTAGCTTGCCGCATATTTGCAGTGGTTTGATAGAGTACTTTTGTATAGGATTTCAGTTTGGATGCTGCTTTGGGAGCCAGCCGCCTCTGGAGACAGTCTGTTGAGGCTAGGGCTGGGCGATTTTGCAAAAAATTGTAATCTTGATTTTTCTAGAATGTTTGACCAATTCTCGATTTTTTTACGATTTTTAACTAGTCAACTTGAAAATGTAACTACAACATGATTCAAGTTACTTTTTCTTTATTAACCCTCTAGTTAAAGAAAATTCTATTCTAAGTACAGCACACAGGAAGTTGTCAACGTGATGTAAATGTTACAAATCACTTGTTAAATATCTTTGCAGAAAAGATGCATAAACTACAAGTACATATTGTATAAACTTGTCTTATACATATTATGTGTTCAGAAATAATAAGAGGAAAATGCTTTAAAAAAAATTCAAAAGTTACGGTAATTCAAATTCAAAATGACTGAAGGTATAACACCAGTTAGGGATGTAACGATTAACCGCGAGCAGGTTGAAAATCGATTCAAATATGTGACGATTCAAATCGGTTGAGATGCTAAACAAATCGTGATTCATTTAGGTGTAGGAGTTTATATGAATGCATGTCTGAGGTGAATCTGTTGAGGCTAGGGCTGGGCGATTTTGCAAAAAATTTTAATCTTGATTTTTCTAGAATGTTTGACCAATTCTCGATTTTTTTTACGATTTTTAACTAGTCAACTTGAAAATGTAACTACAACATGATTCAAGATACTTTTTCTTTATTAACCCTCTAGTTAAAGAAAATTCTATTCTAAGTGCAGCACACAGGAAGTTGTCAACGTGATGTAAATGTTACAAATCACTTGTTAAATATCTTTGCAGAAAAGATGCATAAACTACAAGTACATATTGTACAAACTTGTCTTATACATATTATGTGTTCAGAAATAATAAGAGGAAAATGCTTTAAAAAAAATTCAAAAGTCACGGTAATTCAAATTCAAAATGACTGAAGGTATAACACCAGTTAGGGATGTAACGATTAACCGCGAGCAGGTTGAAAATCGATTCAAATATGTGACGATTCAAATCGGTTGAGATGCTAAACAAATCGTGATTCATTTAGGTGTAGGAGTTTATATGAATGCATGTCTGAGGTGAACTTACTGTCTTTAGAAAAGTTTAGATGGTATTTTTTCTTTTCATCTTGCCTCTGTATAATGCATATGAAAGTTCATAAGTTCAGCGCTGCTTTGTTTACACGGAAACCAGGAAACGCTTTAAGCACAGCGGCCTGCTGGCAGAGAGTGAATCAGCATCTCATTCAGCTTTGCTGTTTCATGCAGATATTTTTATTTAAAGTTTCACAAAACTGAAGTCAAACCATTCTGTTTTTGCTTCAAATTTCGAAACTATACAATCTAATTTAGTTTAAAAACTGCTCATGTTGCATGTATGCAGCATCTTTGTTTGGATCAAGATTAAAATGCAGTGGTTGCCTCTAATTTTAAAAGGAAAGAGCAGAGACAAAGCCTTATTTTGTTTATATGAAGATAATTATTTTAATTTGTGTTATTTATTTGATTTGGGGCTTGTTTTAAAATTTCAATTTAGTTTTGTTATTTACATTTACATTATATTTAAATTTAGTAATTTAGCAGACGCTTTTATCCAAAGCGATTTACAAATGAGGACAATAGAAGCAATCAAAACCTACAAAAGAGCAGTAATATGCAAGTGCAATATTAGTATATTATTATATATCAATTTCACAAAGAAATGTGCAGCATTTTGTCCAAGCAATAATAAAAGGACACATTTAATTTATAATTTGTCTTAAATCTCATTTTGTTAAAAAAATTATAATAATCGTGAATCGAATCGAATCGTGAGATCAAAACCGTGAATCGAATCGAATCGTGAGTTGAGTGAATCGTTACATCCCTAACACCAGTAGACTATCATTAACTATAAATGTTCTGTAAAAACAACAGCAGCTTTCAGCCTGTCACCATGATGCAAACATGAAATATCAGACATACAGTAGTAGTTCTTTACAGGTTTTTTATTCGATTGCGCTGCCTTTCCATTGTTTTTTCTGTGTAAACATGGATGTGTTTGACTGTTGCAGTGTCTCATGCATGAAACGCCGTTCTAAAAACACTGTGCTCAAGTTAAAAGAAGTTCACTCCCATCTTCTTGCATGCTTTACCTATTCCACTGCCCGCATCGCATCTTTTTCAACACAAAAGTGCATCCTGTGTGCTATTTCTGTGTGCATTCTGTGTGCTAACTATATTAATGGTCCTTCACAGAGCGCGTCACACGTGAGCGGTTAATCACGTGAGCCGACATGCGGTTGGATCATTCGTTTCACTGGCATATTGTCAAAGTGTCTAATTCTAACATTTGGTAATATTTCTATTCAAAATTCCTCGGTTTCTAAAAAAAGAAAATCGTGGCAAAACAATACATTTGAATTAATCGCTAAAATCGGAAAAATCGCCCAGCCCTAGTTGAGGCTGTTTTTGAAGAGAGTTTTTAAAGAGCTATTTAATACAGAGAGATATGAACACACACAGACACACACACACACAATACCATTGAGACACTTGAACCAGAGCTAATTCGTTCACAGATCTCCC
The DNA here is from genome assembly GCF_001515645.1 of Sinocyclocheilus grahami. NCBI lineage: Eukaryota > Metazoa > Chordata > Actinopteri > Cypriniformes > Cyprinidae > Sinocyclocheilus > Sinocyclocheilus grahami. The sequence continues at coordinate 533,053 of NW_015505712.1, read as the reverse complement.
TCATGGCTGAATCTGTCGGATGTCTTGTGCAGTCATGGTCTCCTGACAACCGTCAGATTTGTTTAACAGTAATAGCTCTGATAGTCTGAATCCTTTGTTGTTTTGTACCTTGTTTCTAAAAAAAGAAAATCGTGGCAAAACAATACATTTGAATTAATCGCTAAAATCGGAAAAATCGCCCAGCCCTAGTTGAGGCTGTTTTTGAAGAGAGTTTTTAAAGAGCTATTTAATACAGAGAGATATGAACACACACAGACACACACACACAATACCATTGAGACACTTGAACCAGAGCTAATTCGTTCACAGATTTCCCTCATGGCTGAATCTGTCGGATGTCTTGTGCAGTCATGGTCTCCTGACAGCCGTCAGATTTGTTTAACAGTAATAGCTCTGATAGTCTGAATCCTTTGTTGTTTTGTACCTTCTGCAGCTTTCTCCTCTGGGAAAAGGGCCAATTCAAATCTTACAGACACTAATTGGCTAGCAGGAGACAGGAAGTGCTCTTTACGAGTGTATTGTTGTCCACCCTCAGAGTCAAAATCAGGGCTTGGACATTTGACTTCTTGTCCATTGCAGAAGCGTGTTGTAAGATTTTTTGGGGAGTATCAGAGCGCTGTGTGGGTTACCTGGTCCTTGTCACACTGGCCTATTTCACCTTCTTTAAGTGGGTCATCTCAGATCACATTCCTGGAACTCAGGCTTTCTTTCTCACACTGATAGCATGCCATTCGTGGAATCCAGTCCAGACATGTGTGTTAGCCATTATTGTGTATTTAATTTGCCTGTTAGTATGATGCAGAATGTTAAACTTTATCTCAGCTGTACCTATACTATGAAACTTTATTGAAATTTGTATGCATTTTATGCATTAGATTGCATGAAAATCTCCAAACTGGTATGGGGCTGTAGAGACGTTATTATTATGTTTTCCAACATGTGTCTCGATGGCAAAATGTGTGCTCATGAGGAGTTTGCACAGTTTCCACTAAAACACTTTTTTTTAAATCCCAGATTTATGTGCAATTATAAGTAATCTAATTTTAGTTGAAAAAAAAACATTGCTCTGTTTGTTTGTGGCAGTTTAGTGTTACATTTTAGCAGACTTGACTTCTCTGAATGATTTGATATATGATTTTCATCTGAGGGACAATAAAAAAGAATAGTGGTCGACCAATATAGAATTTTTTTATGGCCAATGCTGATAATGTGAGGTGGCTGATGGCTAATATAAAGACAATATATATGATCTTACACAGATTTCATTTGAAGATACTAAACAACATATCTTGCAATAAACTGCATATTTATTTTACATAATATTTACTAAATTATGAAGAATTTGAAAATGAATAAACATGTAAAATGATTTGAAAAATGACAAAATTTATACTTTAGTTAGCAACTTATCGATTCTGTAATCCTATTACATAGTTGTTGTTTTTTTTACAAATAAAGGAATTGTTAAAGAAACATGACTAAAAAGTAAGTAAACAGTTCACTCAATAATCTTGTAATTCTGTATGCACCATATTTTGTCAAACACCAGGTAACATTTTACAGTACATACTACAACTAATTTTACATACAGCGCACAATGAACCTCAAATTGCATATAGCGCAGCATAGTTTGTTACTTACACCAGAACGAGAACGAACTGTTTTTTTATTTTTTTTATTTGTTTATTACAATCGCACACTTCATAGAATCTAACAGCTGAAAGTTTGCAAGGTTTGAGGGATTAAATATTGATTCACATGCATATTTGCTGAATGCCAACAGCATATGAGAAAATGTGATAGTGTTTGCCTTTCTATTACTAATTAGACAGAACTGTTAAACAAAGACAGTAAACTAAGACTGTCAGTGTCTGCGTGGTTAGGTTCTCAATGCTGTTAAAATAAAAGTCTCGCTTATGGCACTTATCGGCCAAACAGAAGAAACTTATCAGTCGATGCCAGTATACAGTATATGTGTATGTAATCTGGAATCATTTCCATCAACCTTGCCTTCAGCAGGACATGAGCCGATATATTCAGTGATGATCACAGGTCAGCGGCATGTGACCAAACCCTCTGTGGCCTCACAGGAAAAATCTCCACATGCCTGAAATTCTGCTTGCAGTCTGCCTTTCATGGCACTTTTTGTCCTCTCTTTTTGTTTTGTTTTTGAGGTTCATTTGAAGCCATGTCTTGGCAGACAGAGGAAAAGGAAATATTTGCCTGGCCATAAATAAGTAGAGTTTAATTGCAGCGGCAGTGGCTGTCGGTGGCCAGAGATTATTAATGTGTTGGAAAGTAGAGGGAGGCAGCTTTGCCAGTCCTCTCACCCCCACAGTTTAATGAGTGTTAATATTCCAGTTTCAGTATAAGATAAACTCTCTCTTTTTTGCTTTAATTATTTCTTATTTGCACATTGGTATTTTTTGTAATCAGGGATTAATTAAATCGAATGTAACATTAAAAATGTAAATATAAATAAAACTGAAACAGCAGTATATCTTACCAAATTGTGATTATCAAATGAAAGACTATTATTTAATTATATAATCTGTTGCAGTGCATGTTTCAGAGTATTTATTTATGCACGTGCATCTTATAATATTGCATTGTCAGAGCAGCTCGGTTCACAGTAAATGCTGCTTCTCTGCAAACGCTGCGTTTAATGTGCATTTGGGTACACATTTAGCTAGATTGACTTTATGTTGACATTTGCATAATTTCCAAAAAAAATTTTGTGGACTAAAGTTCATGTGGGCAGAAGAAATTCCTCCAAAATTAAAGCTTTAGGAATTTGACTTGTATTTGAAAGTAAAGATTTTAGACATAAATATTTGTATTGTAGCTTGCAGTGTTAGTTGGTTCATGTAAAGAGTGAACTCATGTACTGTATGAACCCCCTTAAAAGTACCATTCTCTACTTCTAATGGAAATTTTGTCTTTTGTGTCTGGATGTCTCAGCAGCAGTATGAAACATTTTCATGAAATGTAATATCACAGTTCAATCTCAATTGCAATATATAATAAAATAATCACAATAGGTTTTGGCCAAGTCGTGCAGCCTATATATAAAATTACAAATAAAATAAATCAAAATCACAAATTCATAATTCCCCATTTAATGTTTCTTTTTGTAGTAATATACAGAATAATATTGAAAAGTAACAATAATTTTGCAAAATAATATAATGTATAGTCAAATAATACTGATGTTCATCGCTATGTTTTTACAGTATGATACAGGCCAGGTTCACTTTTCACACTCACTGTCCCTAGTTAGAGAAATGAGTGACCAACCTTTACTGGAACAGGGGAATAGAAATTCATTCAAACTGGATTCCAAATAATGAAAGAAAAAAAACAGCTAGAAGCACTTTTTGGCTTTTGCACATAAATTTAAAAGGACAATTCTGCATTTTTGCAAGTTTTGAGCAATTTTGGTATGCTAGAAATATTTGTATTGTGTCACTTTATATAATGCAAATGGTTAGCTTAACTGGACTTGAACCACTTTAAATTATGAGTCTTTTGAAGTAGTTTCCCATCACTGCTGTCTGTGCATGTGGGTGTAATGTGCTGTTGCATGTGCAGTTGTGTATGTTTAGTCTGTGTGCATCACAGGCAGTTTAGACACTGTGTTTCCTGTAGGATAAACCTCGTCTCCCAGCATGCACATCAAGATCAGACATTCGGACACAGACCTCTGGCAATTACTGGGTTTCAAACACACGGATGTTTCTCTTCATTAAAAAAGCAGCAAAGCTTATGAACAACTTACAGTTGACATGGTTCAGATGCTCGTGCTATTTGTGCTTGCAATGTATTGGCTCACCGTGTGTACTGTATATGTGTGTCCCTCTGTGTTGGATCAGTACATTTTATACACAAAACGTTTCTTAGAACTGCCTCAGTGTTTATATGAATCATATCTGCCATTGAAATCCTTATCTTCTCAGCCTTATTAATATTTATGAGCGCACATGATGTACAGTCTCAGAGCAGATGAGTGGCACATATCTAATTCTAACACATCACTAATGCTGCTTAATTCGAAATGTAGTTAAAGGAATATTCTGGGTACAAGTTAGTGCAATTAAAATCATTTGTGACAAACAGTAACCACAAAATTTTTTTTCCAAAAGCAAAAATCTGGGTTACTATGAAACCCCACACATGACATGTAGATAAAAATACATATAAAATTTAAAATTTGCTCCCATGATTTATTAATTCATTGCCGTGTTTTAGTATTTTTTCCCCTTATAGTTAAAGGGTTAGTTCACCCAAAAATGGTTTTACTTACCCTTGAAGCATCCTAGGTGTATATGACTTTCTTCTTTCAGACGAATCCAGTCTCTGCCATGTGCTTCTTATCCATGCTTGTTTACATCAGAGTACACATGTGTCATTGACGCAGCATACAGCGGTGTTGTGCATTGTGACCAGCTGATGGGAAAAGTATTCTTAAAAATGCATTGAAAATTCGGAATCATTTGTAATTAAGTAATTATTCTCGGTATTTTGAACATGTAGATAAAAATACATATAAAATTTAAAATTTGCTCCCATGATTTATTAATTCATTGCCGTGTTTTAGTATTTTTTTCCCTTATAGTTAAAGGGTTAGTTCACCCAAAAATGGTTTTACTTACCCTTGAAGCATCCTAGGTGTATATGACTTTCTTCTTTCAGACGAATCCAGTCTCTGCCATGTGCTTCTTATCCATGCTTGTTTACATCAGAGTACACATGTGTCATTGACGCAGCATACAGCGGTGTTGTGCATTGTGACCAGCTGATGGGAAAAGTATTCTTAAAAATGCATTGAAAATTCGGAATCATTTGTAATTAAGTAATTATTCTCGGTATTTTGAAGATATTCATTATCGTGATATATCGCAGTACCGAATACCGGCACATGTTTTGTGTCTTGTAGCTTTTGTTATTGACAAAAAAATTTTTTGTCATTGATGTATAATCTGCATGGACACTCCTTAGGTTATATTAGAGGTTGTGTCCATGAGTTGTGAAAATAACACTTAAGACCAATTGTGTGCTTTCTAAACTGTCACAGACTGATTGAAAATGCTCCTTGCATTGTTTATGGTGGGATTTTTTCCCCAAGCTTTTCAGTTCTTCCTCACTTCCTCCTTGGGACGTTGGAGCATGAAAAATGAACAAGAGAAGAGAGGGGAGGGACCTTCCCATGAGCCATTCTGTCTCTCTAAGGGTCGTATTAGCCGGCCCCCCACTAAGATTGCTCACAGTACACATTCCATCTGCAGGTCAAGAGAACAGCTTCCAGACCACAGCAGGACTTGTGGTCGGTCACACACATTTACAAACATATACTCACTCCTACCTTGTCCTGTCCTCCCACCAGAGCAAGGTGGACGACCCCATGTGCATGACTCTCATGGAAAGAGATTGAGTAGTGAAGGATGAGTGAGAGTACAGAACAAGATTGTTGTGTGACTTTAGATAGCTTGCATTTGATTTGAATGCACATTCCTCTGATTTAAGCATTTGACCCTGCTGCACTGCATTTTAACAGACTTGTCTGTTTCAGGGTTTTCACTTCAGTTATATTTCCATTTACTCAGCTTAACCGTAAGACAATCAAATCCTTTTTATAGACAGCGGTTTCTCTGAAATGTCTTCATTGCTTTTCCTTTTTTTAACGGACATGTTATTGCTCAACAGCACCACAAGCAGCTCCCCTCTTGTCCTTGGCCCTGCAGGCGCCGTTTTTAATCAGGTAGTCTTATCCTTTTCCACCTGTTCAGAGAAATCTTTCAGTTTCACTTCACTAGAAACAGTGCTGGCACTTCTAAGAATCAAGGGAGGAACTGAACTGAACTAACGCCCAGCTCCCAGTTAAGCATTAACTCTGAATTCTCTGCATTGAGGCCCCTTCTCAAGATTGCAGCCATGCAGAGGCCAGAGATTCACACAGGGTGTAGAGCATTGCATGTGGGAGAAACAATAATATATTAGATATTCTTCAGGCTTCTGATTTTTGATAACTATATCTCTGCATATTTATAGATTGGCGATACTTTATGAGATTCCATACATTAGTTAACTACATGAACTAACAATGAACAATACTTATACTATAGCATTTATTATTCCTAGTTGATTATGATTAGTTGTATCTGTTAGCATTAGTTAATGCTCTGTGAACTAACATGCACAATTAATAATTGTATTTGAACTCACATTAACAAAGATTAATAAGTGGTGTAAAAATATATTGCTCATTGTTGGTTCATAGTTGGATAATGCATTAACTAATGTTAACAAATGAGACCTTATTGTAAAGTGTTACCTATTTGAATGGCTTAGATGATTTTTTGTTTTTTTTTCAGTTAAAGGAACATTTGGTCAAACAATAGATTTGTATAATTTAGGGCTTCTTCTTTTTTTTTATTAATTCCTCAATTAATTAGATATTCTCCCTCTTTCACAAAGATCTCCTTCAAACAATATGCAAAAAGTCAATATAATTAGGGTTTCACAATATATTATACTGTATATCGTTTATAAGCCTGATTGGACGCTTTCATTTAATCTCTAGCAAAATCTTAAAATGAATATTTTAAGATTTTGGTTATCGGTTATCAGCCATAAACACATATATAAAAATAATTACCTGTTTTTTAGACAGAATTTTAATAATTGTACCTTCTGAGCTGCATCTAACAGCTATTTTGATAATTGATTAATCTGTCTGTTATTTCAATTTTTCTAATATAAATCTGATATTGTGCAATAGTTTGCAAATTTAAGTCTGTATGATATATGCTATACATTTTGTGTGCAACATTGTGTAAAACACAATGATTAAAGTATACAATGCACGTGATAATTTACATAATAGTAAATAGTAAAAGTACATCTACAATGCAAGGTTATGTGCATTAGATTTTCTCATACAATATGTAAGCTTACGTATGCAAGTGTTTGTGTGAGTGTGTGTTCTTTGAATTGCACTGAGGAGGTGAGTAACTATGCAGGAATGTGTTCTTTGGTCAGGTGTTTTCTCATCAGCCGTTGAAGTGTTCGAGAATCCAGCTTGATTTCCCCGTCTTACCTCTTCCTACCCGCTGAGGTCAGCCTGAGCACACACACACACACACACACACACATCTCTTCCTTGTACACACTCTTTGTCCTTTCTCTGGCCAGTAGGGACAGTGTGCAGTCATTTAGGTAAGAGATTTGCTTGTGAACACACATCATTGTTAAGTTATGCCACGATGAGGTCATCCTTATGTTTTTCTCTCTCTTTCCCTCCACAAAAATAAAAGAGGCCGTTTTCACCTGCATCAGGGACTTTCCTCACCGAGTCACATTGAAATATCTCAAAAAGGCAGTACATGGTGATTTAGTTTGTTGTGCAAGTTTCCCACAGACATTTGTTGTTACTTAATGTCCTTTTAATGTTTCTTGTCTCATCACATTGAAATAGGAAACAGAGTACTCTACATGAATCACGTGAATGAAAAAGTCTATTTTCAGTTCAAAACTGCAGAATTTGACAAAAAAATACTTTGCATCACTAAATATTACTGTCAGTTGTTTAACATTTCTGTTGATAAATGTTTGTTAAAGTTGAAATATTAAGCACAGTGGAAGAAAACCCTTATTGTTAAGCCATGCATAATGACATTCTCAATTATATTTAATTTAATTATCACATTTGTCCTTTAGAGGGGAAAAAAATGAAAATTACAGATAACAGTACAATTACAAAGCTGTAAAAGAAAAAAAAATCAATACTCTATAGCATAGTTCACTCAGATCATTTAGTCTTAGAAGAAATCATTGAGAATTGTTAGAATATCTGACTTTTGACTGCAGATTTTATTATAGTATCTTGGCAAATATGAGCAGAGTTTGATTTTTCATAAACTCTAGAGGACACATGTGAGATTAATATGGTTGTTTACCATAGGTGGCTTGCAAAATTCCTTATTTGCCCCCCATATAACGTCATTGTTGTCTAGAAGTACCGATTGAGATATTGAAGATACTAAACATTTGTGATTTTTCTTTTTTCTTTCCTTACGGGTGTGTAAAAGACTGTCGCCATCTAAAAGATAACAAGAGCATATAACCTAACAGTGTACATGTGACACCATGTTTAAGAGATAAGAATGGACTCTTCTACTGTAAAAATGTGTGCCTATGTGTGTGTGTGGAGCTGCACCTCACATTCCTGCCTCTTGCCATCATTGTCCTTTTTCTGCAGCATGTCTTGTGCCTGCTGTCAATTCCACTGAAATATCTCATAATCTCATCTGCACTGTTTGCTTGTCATAACAGTTCTTAAGAAACAGCAAATAGTTGTAGGAATATTTTTGTGCATATGGATGGGTTGATTAAAATAGACCAAAGTAGAGGTTAGTAAGGGTGATTTTAGGAGATTTAAATATAACTTTGCTATAATATGTCAGTACTGTCTTTCATCTTTGATGTTCTTGGCACATAACTGGAGAGTAAACATAGATTTAGATGGAAATGTGACGTCTTAGCATACAAGTCACTGACGCACAGATTGAGACTACTAAACAGACTGATGCATGTTTCCTTTTTTCCACTCAGTTTGGCACAGAATAGTCATACTTGGTTGCCACATGCATAAATTAGTAAGTATGTGTTGCATTGTAGCTAAATCTCACAGCAATTGGCTCTGTGCATCTGTTATAGGGTGTCATTGTCATGAATGTAAGCTGCGATTCTTAACACAACGGAGATTGTTTTTAAACGAAAAGAAGGTAAAAGGTGACTAAACAACCTTGCCATGCATCCTTGATGGGTCAGTTTCAGGAACACACCCAAAGCTTTACTGTACTCACATCTACAGCAATTTCTTGATCCTGTGCTGCTTTCGCTTACGTTATGAGCTATTGTGCTTTTGTATGTGTGCACACATTGCCTGCGCACTCATACAAATCCTTGCTTTGCTCTTTTAATGTGACTGTTTGTGGAGAGATTTAGGTGTTTGCATAGAGATACAGAGAGTAAATTAAGTTTAGAAAGTAAAGACAGCAACATAAGCACTTTTGTATCTGACTGGCCCTCGAGCATTTGATATTGTATTAGATTACAGCAAGTGGCATTTATTTTGCAGCTAATAAAATTTGTCACAAGGTCAATAAAATATCAGATAATTTGAGCTTTAGTTAGTTCAGTTTGTAAAATGTCATGTTATAGAGGTGCATCTCAATAAATTAGAATGTCGTGGAAAAGTTAATTTATTTCAGTAATTCGACTCAAATTGTGAATCTCGTGTATGAAATAAATTCAATGCACACAGACTGAAGTAGTTTAAGTCTTTGGTTCTTTTAATTGTGATGATTTTGGCTCACATTTAACAAAAACCCACCAATTCACTATCTCAACAAATTAGAATATGGTGACATGCCAATCAGCTAATCAACTCAAAATACCTGCAATGGTTTCCTGAGCCTTCAAAATGGTCTCTCAGTTTGGTTCACTAGGCTACACAATCATGGAGAAGAGTGCTGATCTGACAGTTGTCCAGAAGACAATCAATGACACCCTTCAAAGAGGGTAAGCCACAAACATTCATTGCCAAAGAAGCTGGCTGTTCACAGAGTGCTGTATCCAAGCATGTTAACAGAAAGGTGAGTGGAAGGAAAAAGTGTGGAAGAAAAAGACGCACAACCAACCGAGAGAACCGCAGCCTTATGAGAATTGTCAAGCAAAATCGATTCAAGAATGTGAGTGAACTTCACAAGGAATGGACTGAGAATGGGGTCAAGGCATCAAGAGCCACCACACACAGACATGTCAAGGAATTTGGCTACAGTTGTCGTATTCCTCTTGTTAAACCACTCCTGAACCACAGGCAACCGCTTACCACCAGGTCTGGCGGGGGCCTGGATGGGCAGGGCGGCTGCCCTGCGGCCGGCTCCTCGGCGCAGTTTTGTTGGAGGCTGCTGCGGATGCTGCGCAGGAGCAGGGGCGGCGGCTGGGGGCCGCCCTCGGCGACGATCGGGCTGAGGTGCTGCCACCGGCGGCCGGGTGGAGGCAGCACGCCGGGGCAGGATGTACCTGATGGCCTCAGTCTGCTTTTGTCAGTGGAGAACCGCTGGGCAAGTTCTACACCGTGTCGCCGACAGGCCGGCCTGGGACACAGGGGCGTTCAAGAATCGTGTCTTGTCCATCTCGCACATAATGTCCGTCATGGTGCGGAGTTCTTTGGGAACTTCCGGGTCGTGACCACCGTCGTGCAAGTCCCTCATTGCCTTAGCCTGGTGCACTTGCAATAACGCCGAAGCGTGTAAGGCGGACGCAGCTTCTCCACAGGCCGTATAAGCACTGCCGATCAAGGTCGACGAGTGCCTACAGGCCCGGGAGAGGAGCAACGGTTTGCCCTGCCAAGTGGTAGTAGCATTTGGACACAACTGCATCACAACTGACCGCTCCACCTGGGGAAATCCCGAGTACCCCCGCGCTGGACCCCCATCAAGGGTGGTGAGGGAGAATGAGCCACTGGGCCGGTTTCTGGCAGTGAAAGGTGCCGTCCATGACCCAGCGATCTCATCATGCACCTCCGGGAAGAAAGGCACTGGGTTGGGGCCCTGAGAACCAGCGCGAGCCACCCCGAGAAACCATTCGTCCAACCTTGAGGGTTTGGGGCGCGGTGGAAGATTCCACTCGAGCCCGACACTCTCGGCGGCCCAGGAAAGCATAGCCATCATTTCCGGGTCCGTATCCGGCATCGCTGACCGCCCAGAGGGCGGCAACGCTGACAGATCTTCATCCCCAGAGAAATCCGGCTCAGGAGGGTCCAGCCTGCTCTCTTGAGGGCTCCGCTGGTTTCGGAGTGCTGGCTGGCTGGGGCATCCCCGGAGAGAAATTCCTCACCGTGACCGTAAGACCATTCCGCCCACTGCCAGAAAAAGGGCGCCCCCGGCTGCCGCCAGAGGGAACCCCAGATCTAGGCAGTGGCACGGGCACTCCGCCCCCTTGCAGGTAACGGAGTCTGGTCCGCAACTCTGAGATGGTCATACCCCCACAATGGGAGCATGAGTCATCCACGAAAGCGGAAATTGCTCTTTTAATGTGCTGAAGCGCACAGGGGAGATGGCCGTCTGCAACAAACACAGGGGTAGTGCAGCCTGTTGTGTGCAACCCAAGCGCCGTACCACCAGCACGAGAGCCCACGAAGAGTGTGCTTGACTGTAGTTTTTACTCTATGTAGAAGTCAGGAGCAGAATGATAGAACCGCTCGGCTCCGAAGCGAAAAGCTGAATATGCGCTGCATCTGCTGCCTACTTATACTCACGCTGTGATCAGCAGCAGCTGGATGCAATAATCGGATGCCAATGTGCATTGGCTCGTTTAGTTTACACTCGAAGTGGATTGGTCTCTCTAAGCGAGATCCCAATTTTGTCGGTCATCCGACGTGACGTCATGTGTGACCGACTGAAAGGGAACCGCAGCCTTATGAGGATTGTCAAGTAAAATTTATACAATTTTGTTTTGAGTGAACTTCACAAGGAATGGACTAAGGCTAGGGTCAAGGCATCAAGAGCCACCACACACAGATGTGTCAAGGAATTTGGCTACAGTTGTCGTATTCCTCTTGTTAAGCCACTCCTGAACCACAGACAACGTCAGAGGTGTCTTACCTGGGCTAAGGAGAAGAAGAACTGGACTGTTGCCCAGTGGTCCAAAGTCCTCTTTTCAGATGAGAGCAAGTTTTGTATTTCATTTGGAAACCAAGGTCCTAGAGTCTGGAGGAAGGGTGGAGAAGCTCATAGCCCAAGTTGCTTGAAGTCCAGTGTTAAGTTTCCACAGTCTGTGATGATTTGGGGTGCAATGTCATCTGCTGGTGTTGGTCCATTGTGTTTTTTGAAAACCGAAGTCACTGCACTCGTTTACCAAGAAATTTTGGAGCACTTCATGCTTCCTTCTGCTGACCAGCTTTTTGAAGATGCTGATTTCATTTTCCAGCAGGATTTGGCACCTGCCCACACTGCCAAAAGCACCAAAAGTTGGTTAAATGACCATGGTGTTGGTGTGCTTGACTGGCCAGCAAACTCACCAGACCTGAACCCCATAGAGAATCTATGGGGTATTGTCAAGAGGAAAATGAGAAACAAGAAACCAAAAAATGCAGATGAGCTGAAAGCCACTGTCAAAGAATCCTGGGCTTCCATACCACCTCAGCAGTGCCACAAACTGATCACCTCCATGCCACGCCGAACTGAGGCAGTAATTAAAGCAAAAGGAGCCCCTACCAAGTATTGAGTACATGTACAGTAAATGAACATACTTTCCAGAAGGCCAACAATTCACTAAAAATGTTTTTTTATTGGTCTTATGAATTATTCTAATTTGTTGAGATAGTGAATTGGTGGGTTTTTGTTAAATGTGAGCCAAAATCATCACAATTAAAAGAACCAAAGACTTGAACTACTTCCGTCTGTGTGCATTGAATTTATTTAATTCACGAGTTTCACAATTTGAGTTGAATTACTGAAATAAATGAACTTTTCCATGACATTCTAATTTATTGAGATGTACCTGTACAACCTATCAAAAATGTTTTGATATTTATGAATTAAAAATGCATGATATTTGCTAAAAATACTTTACAAAAATACGTTACAAAGTATTTAAAAAACTTAAAAATAATGACGGATGAAGATACTCTTCCATGTGTAAGTTTTGAGCAGGAACAAGCTCAAAACGTATTTTGCAGATTTTGTTTGATTTATCTCATGCAATTGTATTTATACATTTTAAATGTGGCTTATGCGTCTAAATACTTTTTGAGGTCATAGTATGCGTTAATGTGAGGAACCGTGAGTTTGAAACTGGATTCTTGTGAGATGAGCTCAGTCTGGCCTGGACCCATAGACTTGGAATGGATTCGTTGGCAGGACCTAAATGTGTTTGCTCGAGCAGCACAAAAATAGTCTAACCCAGAGCTCAGGGCTCCAGGAAGTGGTGTGTGAAGGGAAAAAATGGGATTGAGCTCTTGTCAGCATCAGCCCCTCCTCTGTTGACCCTGGGGAGGGTGCTGTGGCCAAACCGCTCCGCTCGAGCGTAAGATACACGCTCTTCCTGTTGTAGCTTTCCTCCGTGCAGGCTTGCCGGGTAGTCTCTGTTACTCTGTCCCTCACATTTACTCCGCTGAGAAATGATGACATCCACTCCTGCTCACTTGGAGCATTGCACGACTGACGGACGTCAGAGTTGTGCGTCTGTACTGTTGCACAGCAGGAAACGCAGAGTTGAGCAGCTTAACATGAAATACTCCAGATACTCAATGGCCCTTCCAGTCTTTATGCAACTATCTAGCATGTTCCAGTAAATGACAGTAGTGATGTGGTTTTGTTTTGAAGCTCAAATTAAAGGGATAGTTGACCAAAATATAAAATTGTCATAATTCCAGACCTTTCTTCCATGCAACACAAAATTCTTTGCTCTTTCCATACAATCAAAGTGAACAGGGACAGGATCTGTTGAGCTCAAAAATTAGTCTTGGTAGATAAAGAGTAACATGAAGTTTCTTATGTTAAGAAATTAACACAAAAGTAGTCCATACAATATGTGTATTTTACGTCTTCTAAGTCATACAACAGCTTTGTGTGACTAAATATATGGTCACATTTAACATTGTTCTGCAAATTTTCGTGGTCAAAATCTAGTCATTTGAATAAGAATCCACACTTTTGCTTGCAGGTGAAAAATTTACCCCCATAGGTTAGGGTTCACCGCATTGACCAACAGAATGCTGCTTGCTTGGTTTGAAAGTGACTTCTGTGGTTTGAAAGCTGTGCTTTATACATAGCTACACTAATGATAACAGACAATAAAACTTTGTCACTTTGACAATGAAATTTAGATTTTGGCAAAATTTTGATAATGTGACCACATCTTAATGCTGCATTCATGCTATGTTGTAATTACCACAATTATGTTCTACTCCGAGATGTTAATTTCCTTGGAAGCGGAATTATTCATTTGGTGCCAAAAACTATTAACGCCAAAAAGAATCTGAGTAACAAAATGACAATCCAAAATACAACAGGTTGATATGCAAATACGTTTTTAATAAACTCGTAGTTTATGTAGTGAGACATTAGAAAGTCTATCAACTCTTTGCTATATTAAACTGTATTGTACAGTATGTTGTTTATTTTCAGATTATCCTTCATTAAGACAATTAACAAGTCAATTATAGAAATTAATATTAAACAAAAATATAAAAAATAAATGCTTAACTTAATTTTCCTGCTAAAACCACTGCCATTTTGATTATTTTCGTTTGACGTTGCACCAGTCAGTTGGTACAATGCAGAGCTCTCAGAAACTTCTGAATTAACAAATTATAATTATGAATTATACAAGGCGAAATCTTGTAATGATGGTCATTCTGATATGCTCGCAATTTAAAAGACCAAAACAGTTTCGTGTAAACTGTAGCATTTACACTTGTGCATGTTCTAATGCATATTCGTGCCTCATGTGACTGATCTTGAAATGGTGAATTTGAATGTTTTCAAAGAGCCAATGTGGATAAGTAAATTATTTTTTATTTGAAAAACTTGTTTTCTTTCATTTCCGTTTTCTATGTAGTGATTTTTATTTATTGCAGGTTTGCATTTTTTTCATACGTGCATACATGCTTGAGTGTTGTTTCTCAGCAGTGGTGTACTTGGCTGGGATTCAGATATTCTTCTACTTCCAGAAGATAAATGTAGACCTCACAAGCAGAGTTCACCAGTGCAACATTTTCTCGCCAAGTCAATGAGTATTTGAGATTTTGAGGAACTGGAAAACTTATATGCGCTACTGTCATTTCTGGTAACCTTGATGCAATCCTTCTCGTATATTTAACACTGAAGCACACATGCAACCACAGCTTCTTTATTGTCTGCATGCAGAGATCACTGAATATAATGATCCGCTTTGATCGCATGAACTGTGAAATGAAAGTGTCTGTTGTGCATCGTTGAAGAACAAACAGGGTCCAGACAGACTGCTCGTCTTCATGTCTGGTATGTGTTATCAGGTTTATAAAGGTGAGTCAATGCTTTATTGTGCACGTTCTGTTTGTACAGAGACAGAAGAAATCCTTTCTTTCTCACCACACACAGAGCCCCCTATCAAACTCCACTCCACGATAAAACACCTAAGACCCAAACAAAAGCTGTGATCTGCTCATACAGGCTTTCAACGAAGGTGATCATGCACACTGTCATAAAAGATAACCTTTACATGACTCACCCGTCCTCTTTCATCTCCTTAAAGATGCACTTATACATAACATAACATAAACAGTAGGGTGAAGAAAAGGTGACAGGCCACCAGCAGCTCTGAAGATGTCGAGTGATTTCAAATGTTTGTCTCTTTGTCAGTGCACTTACAACAGTGACAGTGAGGATAAAAGCTGCTGATGCCACAAAAGAACACAACGAAACTCTGAGTCAGTTTCAGAAGTTGCATGTTCCTTGATGTTTTTTGCTGTCCCATTTGTTGTATATACCTTATTGGCCCTGTTTCCATTTGGTATTAAGATGTTTTTAGTGATCTGATCATAAGTGGTCAGCTGTGACATATCTTAACATGTCTTAGCATGCCTTTTAAAGGCATCTCCTTTGGCAACTTATGTTCAGATTTTCCACACAGTTTGTCATACTCTACATCACTTTTGTGGGCTGGCGAGTTCAGTGCACAAGTAAGACTGAATGAATGAAGCTGTTACGCTGCTTACGGGCAGGAAAGGAAGCGAATGGAAAGGATATGAAAATTATAATGGCGATTTCAATTGAAATACATGTGTTTTGGCACAGCATAGCAAAATTTGAATCAGGTGCGTTTTCTCAAAATGCTCAGAACACTCAAAAGTTTTGTTGAGTAGGTGACCTTTTGTGGCTGTTCAAATCTTTTAACCATATGAGCATCTACATCACAAAAGCAATCCAGTTGAATGAGTTTTTGACTACCTCTGGAAGTGGTTAAAAGTGGACAAGCTCAAAATATTTTAGACTCTGTTTAGCGTTGTCTACTTGTGATTGAATCGATGTAAATGCATTATAATTCCTGGTGTAAACGGGGCCAGTGACTCATCTGGAAATTAACTTTCATGAAGTTATTGCGTAAATATCAGTACTAGGAAAACAACAAATTATTTCCACTGTTCACTGCTTTAAAAAGGGGTGCCCGATCTAGTTAGCCCCAACTCTAATTAAATACAGCAGAACCCCCTTATCAAGGTCTTTAGCATACTAGAAACTTCTTAGCTGCATCTGAAATCACATGCTACATAGTCATAGCACTGCATTTGGTTTGAAACTTACTTTGCGACCATTAAAAAAAGTATGTTATAAAAAAGTATCTATATAATATGAAAATGGTTAGTATGAATTAAATCCAGATGTTCTACATTTGAATGTGAGCTTGCTGTTGATTGTAAGAAAAGTTTAAGCAGACAAAATGATTGGAGAAGTTTGGCATACATCACAGAGAGAAGTCTGTTGTTTCACGAAATGATTGAGTTACGACATTGTTTAAAAATTACTAAGTAAAATAAATGTATAAATAAAAACATAAGCATGGATGAATAGTCCATGCATTAAAAAACTTAATTTTAATTTCATGTTGACTTTTAAGTGTAAGGGAAAGGGTGGAGCCTCTGCTTTTGGCACAAACTTCCAAGTACAAGTGGACTTAAAAGGCCAGTTGAGGCCACTTCAAGGTGCACGCACACCCTCAACCCATTTAAGATGGCCAGATTGTCTCATTCAATAGCCAAGGTCTAAAAGCAAACAGACTTCTACTGCAGGTCTGCATTCTCTCCCCCACCCATCTCTCTTTGTGCCATACTGATATATTAATAGAAGCAGATGGTGGGTTCGTTCATTGATGTTGCATCTGGTTGTTCCTGACTGAACTTTCTCTACTGTGCCGCACCATTTCCTGCCCCACCATACCTCAGAAGGGCCGCCCATCCCAAATGCAAACATCCTTCCTCTTCCATCTCATTTGATGGCGATTCTCTCCTTTGGCTCTCATCCTGCCGTGCAGATGTGGCGAGATGCTCTGAAGTCGGAGTCTCTGAATTCTCTCACCTGGCCCGTCCACATTGCATTGGGCAGAGCTGTGTGCGTGCCAGCTTGAAGAATGTGTGAGGAGGGAGAGATCTGATGTCTGTGCGTTTGGGGACTGAGAGATCAAATGCATTTTACCGCTGCACTTTTACTTGTTCCAGCACTGTCTGGTGTGCTCACATCAGATACTAAAATTTCTGTGCCAGCAAATGTGAAAAACAAACAAACAGTGACATTTAGATGTAGTTACACAGACGGTTTAATGCAGCTCAGAGGTGGCATGAATGAATTTACGCTGCATTTGCTCTGCAGTTGCATTAATAATGATATGAGATTTTTATTCTGTGTGAACATGACATTTCGAGACTCAGACTTCAAGGTGTGACAGTGTAATTGTAGCCATAGCCAGAAAGAAGACGAGAAAAACGAATACTGTCTGAATTAGACATGGTGGAGGCTGTTGGAGTCTTACTGTCCCGGATGTGTCAGGGATGTAGGTGTTCATTTACTTTTCACCTCTTTTCTTCATTCCCTCAGTCCTAGACACTCTGGAGACATGGGAGAAACTCACAAGCTGTGACTCACTGGCTAAATGTCCCGAGTACACACTGTAAATTAAACAACCTCTGCTTAGTGCCTATACCTGACACCTCTAAGACATTCACACAATCTGTCATCTTTTGTCTGTCATGATCAAGTATCTTAATGTGCTCTTATCTATAGAATTACCTTCACAGTCAGCGCTAAAGTGTTCAGCAATTTTATGTGGGTGGGAATCTTTTTTGTGACTCCCATCTCTCCATTTAAACAAACACATGCACGTACACACCTCTGTCAACACTCCTCACCCCCTCTTTCTCTTCCCAAAGCCGTGCGTCACTGTGAGAGAGGCTGTCTCCCTTCTTCCCCACTCTTCATGGCTTCAGTCTGTCTGTCTGATAATATCTGGCTCTCGGAGATTAGCTCCCATGAGGATGCTGTTAAACTGGTTACCTCGGCCTACCATGTTTTGCTGTCTAGCCATAAGATATCTCCCGCTTTACAAGCTGGAGTGCGTCGGTTCTCTTATAGCACAGTCCTCATTGTCTTTTCTGTGCACTGTGCATCCAGCCTTATTGTGTTACAGCAGCACAAGGCACAATTTTAGCCATAACCATCGCTTAGCAATCAGGCCGTGTGAAGGAGAGATAATAGACCTGGCAAAAGAACACTGTGGGACAGGGGAATAAAAAATAGCTTGTTCTTCTTAGAACTTTGTAACCCACGCCGCCACCCAGTCATTAAGGAACACAGTGCTCGATTCATGTACATCTTAAGACGTTATGTTCAGAATGCTAAAGACTTAATGTGCATACTTGCTGGATTCTGTCCCAGCGATGGTGGTCCAGTCAGAATTGGACTGTCACTGTGGTCAAGGGCTCTCATGTGAGGTACGACCAGCTGACAAATTCCTGTCTGAGCATTGGAAATGCAGCTATATATATATTTCTCCTCAAGTCTTGTAAAAAAAAAAAACTCCTAGTGCAGTGTGTGAATATGAATAACGTTAATGTGAAAGGCATTCAGTAGTGTACATACCAACAAATACTCTTGCGGCATAGAGTACATAGTAGTACTGAGAAATGCATAAAAAAAAAATGTCATGCCTAAAGTCAGTGGGGGTAGTTATTAGCTGTATTTGCTAAGGCAAGTATCATTATTACTATTGCTCCTACTAGTGTTTATCCACCCTTCCCTCATCTCCCTTTCAGTCTATCGATATATATATATTTTTGTGCAACACAATTTTCCCTCTGTAAATAGTGAACATTATATATTATTAATTATACAAACCCAATTCCAAAAAAGTTGGGACACTTTACAAATTGTGAGTAAAAAAGGAATGGAATAATTTACAAATCTCATAAACTTATATTTTATTCACAATAGAATATAGATAACATATCAAATGTTGAAAGTGAGACATTTTGAAATGTCATGCCAAATATTGGCTCATTTTGGATTTCATGAGAGCTACACATTCCAAAAAAGTTGGGACAGGTAGCAATAAGAGGCCGGAAAATTTAAATGTACATATAAGGAACAGCTGGAGGACCAATTTGCAACTTATTAGGTCAATTGGCAACATGATTGGGTATAAAAAGAGCCTCTCAGAGTGGCAGTGTCTCTCAGAAGTCAAGATGGGCAGAGGATCACCAATTCCCCCAATGCTGCGGTGAAAAATAGTAGAGCAATATCAGAAAGGAGTTTCTCAAAGAAAAATGGCAAAGAGTTATCATCATCCACAGTGCATAATATCATCCAAAGATTCAGAGAATCTGGAACAATCTCAGAAAACCATACTGGATGCCCGTGATCTTCGGGCCCTTAGACGGCACTGCATCACATACAGGAATGCTACTGTAATGGAAATCACAACATGGGCTCAGGAATACTTCCAAAAAACATTGTCGGTGAACACAATCCACCGTGCCATTCGCCGTTGCTGGCTAAATCTCTATAGGTCAAAAATGAAGCCATATCTAAACATGATCCAGAAGTGCAGGCGTTTACTCTGGCCAAGGCTCATTTAAAATGGACTGTGGCAAAGTGGAAAACTGTTCTGTGGTCAGACGAATCAAAATTTGAAGTTCTTTTTGGAAAACTGGGACGCCATGTCATCCGGACTAAAGAGGACAAGGACAACCCAAGTTGTTATCAGCGCTCAGTTCAGAAACCTGCATCTCTGATGGTATGGGGTTGCATGAGTGCGTGTGGCATGGGCAGCTTACACATCTGGAAAGGTACCATCAATGCTGAAAGGTATATCCAAGTTCTAGAACAACATATGCTCCCATCCAGACGTCGTCTCTTTCAGGGAAGACCTTGCATTTTCCAACATGACAATGCCAGACCACATACTGCATCAATTACAACATCATGGCTGCGTAGAAGAAGGATCCGGGTACTGAAATGGCCAGCCTGCAGTCCAGATCTTTCACCCATAGAAAACATTTGGCGCATCATAAAGAGGAAGATGCGACAAAGAAGACATAAGACAGTTGAGCAACTAGAAGCCTGTATTAGACAAGAATGGGACAACATTCCTATTCCTAAACTTGAGCAACTTGTCTCCTCAGTCCCCAGATGTTTGCAGACTGTTATAAAAAGAAGAGGGGATGCCACACAGTGGTAAACGTGGCCTTGTCCCAACTTTTTTGGAATCGGGTTTGTATAATAATGTTGTAATAAAATGCAGAAATATTGTTTTAATGTTTTTTTTATATTACCAAAACCTGCAAAAAGGAGCCAAAAAAACTGGCAATCCAATATGATAAGCAGAAGCTAAACCATGCATTCTTGATGCGCGAGAAACGAACCTCATTGGTTCTCACTCATTAAGCAAGCAAGTTTAATTGTCCATTTACCATTTTTGATGTGCTGTATGTGTGTTGATATATGTGAATTATTTATTTTCATCAAAATTTGGAAGACTTGGATTAAACTGCTTCACATAGATTATATTTTGATGTCTTTAACTTTTTAATGCCTGAAAGTTTTGGCTGTGTGTACTTTCAATGGATAGAGAAAAATGATAGAGAATATTAAAGATGTTTTCATTTGTTTTCTGGAGATGAACAAAAGTCTTATGTGTTTGAAATGACATGAGGGTGAGTAAATGATGAACTGTTCCTTTAATGTTGATTCAGTAAGCTACTTCAGTGCTGACTGATTCAGTCCAGTATCTTATGATTTTGTACAATAAGTCTTACAATTTATTCATTAATAGTTCAACAATTGAACAGAAAAAATAGTCATTTGCTTGTGAATCAGACAACATTTTTACCATTGCATTTCTGCAACATACCTTAATCATGCAGGTTGTTGAGAAGAGATACTATTACTTTTCTAAATGCTTTTGGATTGTAACAAACATTTACATTTTCTTTCTTTTTCTTTATTCAATTTATTTGTACAGGGACAACGCACAACAACAGTGTTGTGCCAGAGTTAGCTATAAAGCTAATTTGCATCTGCAGTCCCTGGGCAGGATGTTATTACAAAATTACAATATTAAGTCACAAACAATACAGTACATACAACACACAATATCACATCATACTCCATTAAATTACAAAACCAAGTCAATGATCACATATTTGATTTTCCTTAAGCCATACTTTGAGCGTAGTTTTAAAAATACTAAATGTTGTACACTCTCTAATATTAACAGGTATTAAATTCCATATTTCTGCTGCTCTAACTGAAAAAGCTGATTGTACAAAAACAGTTTTCTTCAATTTAGTTGAACAATCACCTCTAACTGATGACCTAGTCTGCCTGGTATTATCCTTACAGAAAGTCACACATTGTTTAAGAGGTGGTGGTGCAAGATCATGACATAGTTTGTACATCAAGCACACATCAGCAAATAATAAAAAATTATCAAACGTCAATAATTTATAATTTTTAATAATATTGCAGTGATGATAACTCCTTGGCTTTTTAGCTAAGATTTTCACAGTTTGTTTATAAATAGTATATAATGGTTTTATACTTGTATGAGACCAACTTGTATAAGATAAATGAGGGAGAATCATTGAATGCATAAAGAGTTTAACAGCAGCCACAGGTAATTGGTGCCTAATATTCCTAAAGATCATCAAGCTTGCTCTAGTACTTTTAGAGACCTTTTTAATCTGTTTTTTAAAATTTAAGTTAGAATCTATAATCATACCCAAATATTTAAAATGCTCAACAATATTTATTACCTCTCCTTTAACTAAAATATCTGGACAACGCTCATCAACTTTCTTGATCGAAAAAAACATTCCCACAGTTTTACTCACATTAAGAGTAAGGCAAGAATGACATAGCCAATCTGAGACTTTGTTCAATGCAGCAGTAAGTTTGATAGCAGCTTGTTCTTGTGTTTTAGCATAAGTATAAACAACTGTATCATCTGCATACATCTGAACCTGGACCTCTGGACAAACTGTAGGCAGATCATTAATGTATAAGCTGAACAAAATTGGTCCAAGAATCGACCCCTGTGGGACTCCAATATTACAGTCAAGAAATGGTGCGCATGCATCATTAATTTGTGTACATTGTTTTCTTAAATTTAAGTATGACTCCATCCATGTTAATGTATTAGTAGAAAAAATAAACCTTGATAATTTAGATAAAAGAACATTATGATTAACAGTATCAAAAGCCTTTTTAAAATCAAGGAAGACAGCACCAACAACACCTCCCCTATCAAGACTGGATTTAATTTGTTCAACTAAATAACAATTTGCTGTCTCCGTAGAGTGATGCACCCTAAATCAAAACTGCATACGATGTAATGGAAAATGACCAAGATTTAAATGCTCTACTAACTGATTGCAAATGACCTTTTCAATTACTTTAGAA
>NW_015505712.1:509996-510521 GCF_001515645.1 Sinocyclocheilus grahami | reverse complement strand
TAATGGAAAATGACCAAGATTTAAATGCTCTACTAACTGATTACAAACGACCTTTTCAATTACTTTAGAAACAACTGGTAGAATACTGATAGGTCTATAGTTAATTACATTAGCAGGATCACCAGTCTTAAATATAGGTGCTATTACTGCTGACTTCCAGGCACTTGGAAAATGACATTGTTTTATTGACAAATTAACCAAATGAGTTATAGGTGGACAATCTTTGGCCCTATAACTCTTAAACTGGCTTAAAATTTTTGTTATATAAGACTCAGATACTTCAGAAATATTAAAAACAGTAAGATCATGATTTGGTAATATAATATCCTTACTTCTCACACCAAATCCCTGTGTTAAATCTTGAACTGAGTCTATAAAAAAAATTATTGAATACACTAACAATTTGATGCTTATCTTGAATTAAACTTCCATGAACCTGTAATTCAATACCTTTATCGTTTTTATTATTTTTCTTTCGTACTCTATTAATATTCTCCCATACTTCTCTGCTATTCCCCTTTGCAT
>NW_015505712.1:509304-509757 GCF_001515645.1 Sinocyclocheilus grahami | reverse complement strand
AGAAAAAGTGACATTTTTACTAAATTCACCCTTAATCTTATTAATTGTTACCATTAAACATTCAGAGGCAGCTTCTAAATTATCTGTAGACAGAATCTCATTCCAATCTAGTTTTTTAAATTCCTCTTCAAATTTGTTTTTAAGTCGTTTTGGTATAATATTTAGCAAAATTTTTTTCTTGTTGATATAAAAACCTATGTTTTGTTAATTTTCTTACCACTAATATAAGATTATGATCTGATAACCCTGTTAATAAATGTATTGACAGTTATTCTTTCTGGTTTGTTGCTAAATATTAAATCAATTTGAGTTTCAGATGATGAGGTGATTCTAGTAGGGCCCTGGATTAACTGTATGAGGTCAAAATGACTTACTATCCCCTGAAGCTTTTTCCTATTTGACTTCTCATTCCAATTTATATTAAAGTCTCCAACCAAAATTAACTCTTTATTT
>NW_015505712.1:502282-508660 GCF_001515645.1 Sinocyclocheilus grahami | reverse complement strand
AGTTTCTCATGATTTGCCGTTTTAAACAGATGAAAATCCTTTGTCTTGTTGTGTGCACACAGTTTAAAAGTACCTTGTAGTCTGTTAACTCCAAAAGGCCGTGCATCGTCTTTAGGTCCAGGTCCTGGATTTTGATGAACGTCGCTCGCCAGAAGAAGAGTAATGGCTAAATAACTGATCGTTCTCCGGAACAATTGAGATGGTTTTCTTCTCTCGATAGATCGCAAGTGCTTTGTTGGAAAAGTCACTTTTCCGTCGTTTAATATCACGGAGAAAGAAGTGAATTGGCTGCATAAATCAGAGGTAGTAACAACAACTTGCGTATCTGTCCACCGTTGATGTATGTTTGTTTACCAACAGCAACGTAATGATAGAAACAAAAGGATAGCAGTATAGCCAATAACAATAATTTTCTGTGTCCTATCGGCAGTATTTTGGCTTTGATTGACTCTAGTTTTGAAATCAGAGTGATCAGTTTTTAGTTTAAAATTGGCAGCGTTTACACCTGCAGCTCCTGCCCTGCCGTCAGCGTGCACCGCCATCTTTCCTTCCATTGAGTCAGGGACCCAAGCATTTTTGAGACTTCAGGTGTTTTTGTTGTTGTTTTTTACGCAAGCCGGTTAGCATCCACCTAGCAAGGCCGTTGCAACCTCCCATAATGCTAACAACATATCCAGGCCCATCTGCAGAGGTGTGGGTGGCCCAGTGGGCAGCTCAGTTTGCAGCAGTATTGCTCTGTGCCCCAAAGTGGTTTGTACTCTGCCTTTTGGTGGTCTTACTTAGTTTCCCCTTCTTGTTGTTTGTTAGTGATTCAGCTCGAGTCACACACTTCAAAGCCAGTTACAGTCCCTTCTCTTTCTGTCATCTCACTCGCCCTGTCTCACACCGTTTCTACACGTTTGCAAGACATACAAACATCCATCCAACCCCTCCTGACCTCCGTCGTTAGATGAGTACCAGGCAGCTATCCAAATGCAACAACTTATTTCATTCAGTCTTTTTTTGTTACAGCTGTTAATGCATCTGTTTAGACTGGCAGAAACATTTGCATACCATGCATACCATCGATTCTGATAGAAATTGTGATTTAAAAAATCCAAGTTTGCTGAATTTAGTAGAGCTGCTCAATTTTGGGTAGGGATGCACCTATCGGCCCGATACTGAGCTCCTGTACTCGTACTCGTACTCTTTAAAATGCCCTGATACCAAACGCCGATACCACACAGCATGTGTTAAGTGCCATATTCAGACAATGAAACGCAGACAGCAGAATGAAGTTATTAGAGATTAAGGATGTCTACGAAGTACAGATACCACAGCAGAATGCTAGGGTAAATACATTTTTAAAAAAGTCCTCAAAAATGATTGAAAAATAAATAGTCAGTAATACAATAAAAACAAAAGCCTAAGGTCAAATACAATAGAAAAAAGATACAAATGAAACAAACAGTGCTTTAAGTTTTTTAGTCTAAAGTATTCAGCTAACAGGCTACTACAGAAATTGAATAATCGAATGTAAAATAAAACAGCATAGTCTTCACTTTAAGAATTAAACTTGTTAAACTTCTTATTAAAGCTACAAAAATCATTTAGTCAAGAGCAGTGAGTAATTTTCTCTTTGTATTTTGTTGTTTGATTAATATTATGCACACAGATGGCAGAAGGAACAATACCTGTTGTCGCTTTAAGAGCTGCACGGATACAATATACTGTTACACACTTATTTTCATTCTTAACCATTTATGTTCACTTAAGACCTAACTGAGGAGGGTTTACATGAATAATCACCAAGTGCCACATTTTGACACATTTTTGCATGTATTTGACTGTTTAAGCGCACGCACCTTAAGCTAAAAGTTCACTTTACTTGTCTGTGTTCTTTTCCGTGACAGAGCGCATTCACAGAACACAAATAAATCTAAACATGAATGAATCAAGCATGCCCCATTTTGCGGAAGTCATGTTACGCGATTTTACTGATTTTCACTTGAAGTTTGGGCTTTTATGGAGGAGCGAATAGGGAGCAATAATTGTTTTATCTCGATTTTTGTATTTTCATAATCGTTGGAAGCCAAAATCGAAATTGTATTTTGATGAATTGCACAGCTCTATCAGCTACCCTTTTTTCGCATTGGTCTGAACAGAGAATTTGTACATGAAAATCCAAATTTTCATGCCAAACATTTGTAGGTGTGAACAGGCCTTCACTCTTGAAGTGTCAGTTGTTTTTGGGGCCAGGGTTGCAGCGAGGGCAGAGGTGAGAGAGATGTAACAAAAGACTGAATGCTGTGGCGTCAGCCTGAGCTTTTAGAGTGTGCTTGACTGTTGGTTCTCTCTCTCTAAAGCTGTAATTACAGTCGAGACGTCCAGATGAGCCGTCCGGCACAGTTGAGTGCACCTCGAGTGTCCTCTCTCTTCAGCGGCCAGCTGTATTGGCCGGCATCCTGTGTCCTCTCTGCATTTAAGACAGCGGTTAACCTGCTGGATGATTCAAAGTCAGTGTTGCGTAGACAGCAGAGGGCAAATGCTAAGAGCACTTTAGTGGCGGAAACGTCACGCACTGACTTTCCAGCACAGAAAGGACAAATTCTAGAGCAAATGAAGGGTTTTATCAGGACGAACGTGAGAGGGTTGAATGAAATCCTGTGGGTCCGGATATGCAGTTATAACGAACCCTTTCTCCTCTGAGTCTCTTCCTGTTACTTCGCTATTTATACATTCATACACATCTTTAATCATTTATACTGCAGGGAGAGGAGGGAGTGGGTTAATGAAACGGATGAGGGCTCCTAGAAGGCTCGCTGGGTGCGGGTTTTGTAGCGGTTAATCACATTGTCACGTGAACCTCTGCTTGGCTGGTGTGAGTTGATGAGCACAACAATCGGCCTGAGGGGTCAGAGGTCACGAGTGACTTTGATTGGCACATCTCTTGAGCCGTGTCTGTCTGCGTCACAGTTGTGCTCTCTGTGCTGCGTCTGCAGAAAATTGACTCGTTGTCCCTCAGAGCCACTCTGAGCGAATGAACCATTACTTCACAGGAACACTGTACCCTTTCACAGAGCTGCATTCTTACTCAACCTTGACTGAGATCCCCTGAACACAATCTGTCCTTGGACAAATGACATTGTCTTTTGCATTTGCTCAAGTCAGACTGGTTCGATTTCAGATTAAATCAGACTCTTTTATAACATTAAAAAAGTAAGAATTATTGTTTTAATCGAAGTAAATTAAACACATTAGCTTATTCTGATTGATATAGTTTTGTGTTTTATTGTGCATTTTCTTTTAATTTATTATGTATTTTATTATTTGTAAGGTGTCCTTGAGTGTTTTGAAAGGCGCCTATAAATAAAATGAATTATTATTATTATAGTTCTGACCAAGTTATCAATAACTAAAACTAAAATCATAAAAATAATTTTAGTTACTTGAAATAAAATAATTGTATACTGAAATAAAATAAAATATAAATTAAACTTTTTTATTTCGTCTAGTTGCCAAGACATCATTTTTCATTTTGTTTCAGTTGAGCTTGATTGACTAAAATAATAAAAAATAACTACATTTTAAATGTTTAAAAATGAGTAAAAACTAAAAACAAAAACTAATGAAAATCACAAAAGCACAACACAATTATAAACTTTAAGTAAAAATAAAATAAAAATGCAAAATCTAATCATTAAAGCTAATTCAAAATATAAAACTAATAAAAGCTAAAACAGTAATCCATGATATTAAAATACATTTTCCCCCCAGCATGTACATATACTGTATATATTTGTGTTTTGATGTCAAAGAAAAACAATGTGGTTTGCTTGTTGGGTTTTTAGAATAAATAAATAATAATATAATAATTTTTCTCAAAACAGACTAACATAAAGCAAAATAAAAATAATTGTAATATTTATATAAAAGTTATTTTTATATAAATCTCAGAGAAAATATCAGACAAAATATTAATACTAATTACACTTACCAGCATTGCGTATTTAATTCTTCAATTTTTATTCCTTCAATAACATATTGTGTTGTATACCTCAATAGAGATGCACACAATATGTGCTCAATTATAACTGCATGTAAAAGCATGCATTGTTAATCAGTTTTGCCATTTCCTGCCTTTAAGAAAAAGACATGGATGCAAACAGTTGATTTGATCAATTCTTGACTAAAATAAAATTAGCAACCTGGGATGCTATATTGTCCGGAAGATGTAATCATTAGTAAACTTCTGTCATCAGAGGTGTCATGTTTTGTCTATGCTTGTTAAGCTGCAGCTAAACAGTTTGTTCTCTAGACCGTAATGTATGAATGGCCCCTTGACCTCAGGGCTTGTGGGAGCAACTATGGCCTCTCTCTCACACTAATTATGTCACTGCATTAACAACTAGTTGTTATCCAAACCTCTTAACCCCTTCTAAGTATGTCTGGTGTGCGGCCAGATAAGGTCACCCCCCAACACGGACCTCTGTGTAGAGATACCAGTCCTGTGCCAGTGGAACAGGAGACAGCCATACACTCTTCCTCACAATTCTAGATAAAGCTATGTCCGGGCTTCTCAGGAAGAAGGATATCAGGGTTTTTTGTGCTAGAGATTATGCGGCTGACCATGTAGCAATATAGAAGCCACTCTGTTAAACATTTCCCATGTTGTTAAAACCGACACTTACAACTTGTCTACATCAGACATGAACAGCGAAACAAGAATCAAACAAGAATCAAGAATCTGTTGTGTTGCTAAACCGTGCTGAAAAAACAAAACAAAACAATAGAAACCACAGAATTTGTAATGGTTTTACTGGCTATTATGGGAATTGTACTGGTTTTAATGGAAACTGTAATGGTGCCTGTTGGTCTCTATTGGTAATTGGTTTCCTTCTATTGGTGGCTTGTTAAAACCACTAAATCCTAATGGAATATGTCCCAAAACACACTACAGTACAGGAAACCATTTTTAATGTTGAAAGTTGATGGTTTGTAATGTTTGTAATGGTATTTGTAGTGGCATTTCTGTGATGGTTTCTATTTTTTCAGCAGGGTTGTTTCATTATCAATCAATATCAATGAAACAATTGTATTGACAATAAAAAGAGAAAACAATATACTGAAACTTGTTTTATTTCTATGTTCTTTATTACTGATTTGGATAATGACATTATTACTTTTTTGGTAGAGCTGTCTTTGGAGATGTCTCAATGTTCATTAAGGACTTATCTTTTGAAACATTGACAGTTATTCAACAAAATTTAATCATTGTTGAACTCATTTGATCTGAATAATGACAATTGTCTTCTTTAGAGCTGCTTTATACCTGGATAAAGTATAAAGCAGTTTTGGAATTTATGAACTTTGTAACATAGACACTGCCATTGAACTGAACCGAATCAACATTGAAATGACCTCAATAATGACAATTGTCTTCAATAGAGCTGTTTTAGTTGAAATTGAAGTCACTTTATATTTATTGACAATTTAAAAAACAGATATTTTCCTGTTTTTTTTTCTGTGAAACAATCTGAATTTTATAAAGCGCTATATGAATAAATGTGACTTGAGTCTACACTGTAAACAAAAATCTGTGACATTTACGGTAAAATACCGGCAGCTGTGGTTGACAGCCAGAACTTCACCGTTAAAAATATGGTAGCAACATTTTAGGTTTTACAGACTTAACTTAAATTCACAATAATATAACGTATTTCATTAAAGGGGTCATATGATGTTGCTAAAAAGAACATTATTTTTGTGTATTTGGTGTAATAAAATGTTTATGCGGTTTAAGGTTCAAAAAACATTATTTTCCACATACTGTACATTATTGTTTCTCCTCTATGCCCCGCCTTTCTGAAACACGTAGATTTTTACAAACTCAGACTCATCGGTCTGAAAAGCGAGGTGTAGTCTGATTGGCCAGCTATCCAGTGCATTGTGATTGGCCGAATACTTCAAGCGTGTGACGGAAATGTTACGTCCCTTACCATACTGTGATGCCCTGTCCGGCCAGAGCGACGAGACAAAAACATTAAAACCCATTATAAACGAGGCATTTGTTGCATCCAGTGGGGACATAATTATGGATTATAATGACTTATACTGTCTTTTTACATGTTGCATCGCGCCGCGTAAACATAAAACCATGTCTGCATTTGTGATCGGAGAAATGACATACAACAACTGCCACTCTACACTGCTCAAAACTCGCGTTTGAATCGTCAGTGGCAAATACAACTGTTGTAAATACAACTTAACCACTGATTTCTAGTCGTGTCTTCTTTTGGAAGGCCAAACAAAGTAGTTTCGCTTTCACAACGAAACACACAGCGCCTTCACGACATGGCGGTGGTGGCAACAACAATACTACAGCGAGAATAAAAGTTA
>NW_015505712.1:474316-502159 GCF_001515645.1 Sinocyclocheilus grahami | reverse complement strand
TATATATATATATATATATATAGAAGGTGCACAGTGTCACTCACACAAACATTAAACACCATCACTGTAACACACATGATACTGAAGTAATGCAATAAACATTAATTTAACAACATTAGATGTAAGATAAAACCCTAATGTACACAACTGATAAGAAAAAACTAAGCAGAAACAGTTATTTCAAAGAAAAACATAAAATAGGAAGTGTCATGCAGGGAATTCTGGGAGTGTCAATTTACAGTTTTTCACTGTAAATTATACAATGACTTTCTTTTTCACTTCCAAAAATCATAATTTTAACAGTATTTTACTGTAAAATTACATTAAATGTAATTACAGTTATTCACCGTATATAGTATGGAAACTTACTGATAACCAATTAACAGGTTTTTACTGTAGCATTTTTACAGTCTTTTACTGTTAAAATCACAATAATTTTTTACAGTGTACTTGACCATTTTCTTGAATATTAACAATAAAAAAGTTACCTAAATGAAATACATCAAGTCTACATACCATTGTTTTAATGTATGCATATTTTTACTTATATTAATATTTGTTTATATTTATTACTTTATATATGTTTAATTTTATATTTTATATTTATATTATTAAATGTTATATGTGACCCTGGACCACAAAACCAGTCTTAAGTCGCTGGGGTATATTTGTAGCAATAGCCAAAAATACATTGTATGGGTCAAAATTATTGATTTTTCTTTTATGCCAAAAATCATTAGGATATTAAGTAAAGGTCATGTTCCATGAAGATATTTTGTAAATTTTCTACTGTAAATATATCAAAACTTAATTTTTGATTAGTAATATACATCGCTAAGAACTTCATTTGGACAACTTTAAAGGCGATTTTCTCCATATTTTGATTTTTTTTTGCACCCTCAGATTCCAAATTTTCAAATAGTTGTATCTCGGCCAAATATTGTCCTATTCTAACAAATGTGTATTTATTCAGCTTTCAGATGATGTATAAATCTCAATTTCGAAAAATTGACCCTTATGACTGGTTTTGTGGTCCAGGGTCACATATTTTATTTGAATTATATCTGTATTTCTTTTCTTTTCTTTTTTCAAGCTAATGAAGTGTGTTTATTAGCATATTAATTTTGCTGTGCTATTTCATTGGTTTTGGTATCTACTACTGAAATATTAGTATTTCAGTATCAATCTGTCAGGTATCAACATTGCTTTATTTCATTCTCACTAAATTTAGGAAGTTAGAAGGCTAACCGTCCTCTTTTTATCTCCTGGTGATGAGAAACATTTCCGTTTTTTTATACCGTTTACATTGCACAACTGCTTCTGCTTGAGCCACTGCACTGCTGACTCTGTCTCTCTCCACTTGTGCACATGTGCTCATTGTGTAAGTAAGATGAGTTGGCAGAGTAACCGGTGACGATGGTTTATGGAAGGTGTGCTCTGCAGGAACAGACAGTAGCTGCAGAGACTGAACCACTGGCAGCATGTGATCATCTGTTCAAACACACACAGCTTGCTTTAGTTCTCCCTCCTGCAGTCGTAAAGCAGACCTAGTGAAAAGCCCCTCACTGGGGGTCTGACACACTAAACACCCCCAACCTCTGCAGGAGTCAAAGGGGCCTTGTGTACTTCCTCTGAGAGTTTTTGCTGTCTCACTACGTGTTAACATGTACATACAGGCTAATTTCCTGTTTTGCATGCTTTGTAAGAGAATTCTGTTGTATGTAGTTCATGAATCATGGGACCTGAATGATGTGTAACTTTGATGTTCTGCAGGCTGCTTATAATGCATGTCAAAATCAACTTTTCATTTGTTTTCAGGTCTGTGAAGATAATCGAAGATGTCGTCTAAGATGCAAAGCTCTAATAATATAGCCCAGGCCAGAAGGACTGTTCAACAGCTACGGATAGAAGCTAACATAGAGAGAATAAAGGTAAATGTAATGTTCATTTCACTTACCATGGTATTAGTGTCAAATACTACTACTTCATGGATTTAATGTTTAAATACCATTTATTAAAGTATGTTTCTCATGATCCTAAATAAAAGTCGATTGTGAAGAAAAAATAGATAATAAATGCCTAGCGTACTTCACTAAAGTGGCACTTTAACCTGTAAGACCTTCTTTCATCTTCGGAACACAATTTAGGATATTTTTGATTAAATCTGAGGGCTCTCTGACCACCACGGTCAAGGCACAGAAAAGTACCAAGATGATGGACAAAGTACTCCATGTGACATCTGTGGTTCAACTGTAATGTGAACAAAAATGAAAATGTGGAATAAAGTTGTTATTTTTGTTTTCTTTGCACAAATAACGTATTCTCATAGCTTCGTAACATTACAGTTTAACCACCGATATCACATGGAGTGCTTTGTCCATCATCTTGGTACTTTTCTGTGCCTTGAACGTGGTGGTCAGAGAGCCCTCAGATTTCATCAAAAATATCTTAAATTGTGTTCTGAAGATGAACGGAGGTCTTGCGGGTTTGGAACAACACGAGGGTGAGTAATTAATGACAACATTTTTATTTTTGGGTGAACTATCCCTTTAAACAGATAAATATGTAAAAAAACATATTATATGGAGCAGCAACAGACAGACAAACTATTTAAAAAAATTTGCTGGTAGGATTCAAGAATTCCTTGGGTGAAAAGCCCAAGGCTACGTTTACACGACAACGATTTAGTCAAAACGGGAAAGTTTTTCCCTTGCGTTTTTAAAAAGTTTCACATATACACAACAACATTTTCAAAACGATTCGTGTTTACACATCCACGAAAACGGCCAAAAACGCTGTATTACATATGCCAGGCCAGTAGTTGGCGCTGTCACCTTGTTAGTAAACAGTACCTGTAGGGAAGTGACAATTATATGTTGTATATGGTGCGTCTCCGCTGTTGGTTATAATATTGGTGAAGTAAATCTACACTTTGCTGAAGAAGCGTTAGCAAACTCTTGAGCAGCAACAACAGTACCATGTACTCCGCCATTGTTGTGTATGTTTGTTCATGCTTGCCTTTAAAATCGATATGTACTGCGCATGTCTACATACCTAACACGTACTACGCACGCGCATGACGTCACCGCTTTCAAAGATTCCCGTATTGGGTGTTTAGACGGAAACTATAACGGTGGTGCAATATGCGTTTTCAGTCCCCAAAACGTTGTTGTTGTGTAAACGAACAGGAAAAACGCATAAAAAGTTTCCTGTTTTTGGCTGAAAACGTTGTCGTCTAAACGGCCCCCAAGTCTACAGTTCCTCGAACCGATTGACAAACTTGTAAATTGGACTGTAGACCACTGATAGGCTGATCGGCCAAATATTGTCCTATCTTAACAAACCATGCATCAATGGAAAGCTTAATTATTCAGTTTCAGATGATGAAAACAATGAAATTGACCCTTTTATGACTGGTTTTGTGGTCCAGGGTCACAAATGAGTTAATGTGTGTTTCTTATAGCAGTTAAAATGTAGTCTTTTTCCTTATTATTTATTTTCATTTTTAATTTAGTGATTTTAAATGTTAATTTAGAGATTTTAATGCTTTAAATAGCTATTTTAGATTGTAATGTTCCAATGTTCTGCTAACCTTTCTGCTAACTATAAAAGGTACAGCTGTCATAAAACCAGAGAGAACGGCTGCATGGCTATAATAGTATATGAGAGTTAGCGGTAATATCATTGCGTGTTAGAGGAACTCAGCTTAGCCTGACAGTTAGCCTGCCCCAGACCAGGTTCATTTCCCAGAATAAGTTGCCACAGTGACTGAGGTTGATCTATGTTACATTTGCTTTATGGAACTAAAGCATTTGACAATGAGTCAGACTAACTGAAATAAGCCTGGCTTATTTGGTAAACTTGTTTTATGAAATAGGCCTTGAGGCATTAGAAGTCAGAAGACACTTATGTTAATTTAGGATTTTTCTGTTTGAACCAAAGAAATAAAAGCGATCATATTTTTTCCATTGCATTGTATTGCATCGAATCGCATTGTATCGACTCAAATCTAAATTGGATTGCACTGCTTCGTAATAGGGGTGAATTGAATCGTATCACATCGCATCGCATCAGTAGCTGCTTCATACGTATCTTTATTGTATCCTTCATTGGCAATGCATCGAGATTTGTATCGCATCAGTTATGAGATGCACATCCCTAATGGAAGTACCAAGATCTGCATAAAATCCTAAAAAAAAAACTTGTGAGACTTTGCCTCAACAAATCATGTAATAGGAAGACCGAACTAACCAGCACACCAAACCCATCGCAAACCATCTCAAATGTTATTTTAATCATTTTGAAATGCCTGAGGCAAAGTCCATCATTAAAATTATTTGGTATGATCACCTCCCATAACTGTCTCACACGATTGCATTCCCAAACATCAGACATTTGAATTCAAGATAACATGACAGCATTTGTTATTGCATTTCATCTGCTGCAAATCATTTACAGTATTATGTAAGAAAAAAGAGCCACAGGCTTCCCCAGTTGCAGAAACTTTTTTTGGGATTATTGATACTTTGCCAGTATTGCAGAAAGTGAATAATGGAAACATGAAATGGAAATGGTGCTTTATTCGCAAATGCTTTATGCAGTATTCTAATTTCCTTAAAAGTTAAATTCAAGAATATTCAAAAACAAAAGTCATAGGATTGACAGAATTTTGAAGGAACTATCCCTTTAATGACTAATAAGTTGTTAATTTATAAATCATATAAATCTAACATTTGTTGTTCATATTGTATCACTTCTTTGCAGGTGTCTAAAGCTTCTGCGGACCTCATGCATTACTGCAATGAACATGCCAAGTATGATCCTCTACTTATGGGTATCCCAGCTTCAGAAAACCCTTTTAAAGATAAAAAGCCATGCACTATATTGTAGTGGGATGCTTGAACTCTTGCTGTATGTTTTCATGTTCCCTTTTATAATTTTTTTTAATAGAAAGAATATGATCTTCAAACATTCATTCGCTATTCGCCTGAAATTAGCTAAATCCCAAGCTATTATTTGATTGTATACACACTAGAAATGTTCCTGTTGTCTATGAAAAGGAGAGTCAAAGCTCCTAGTAAACAAATCAATTGTGGTGGAAAGACAAAACCAACCCATGAATGAATTTTTCGCTTTATGGCACAGCACAGATGAGTTGTTTGCTTTGTGATAGTGTCCACTGATGTGGTTGTGTCTTCTGCAAATAAAGGGTGAGGTCAGAGTGGGCGGCTCTCAGTATCATGAAGCACAGGAAACGATAATTTTAATGACTGCACTCTGTTATATATATCTGCAGATAAGCAGAGCTTCATCAGCAGTGCTTTAACCCCATCTGATGCTTTTAAAGGTATCCAGTCGCAGGGAGGTGTGGGGGGGTTGATGTGAGGGGTGAAATGTCAGCATCACAAATGTGTGAAGGGTTGGAGGAAACAGGTGTCTTTTGGAGGCGTCACATTGACGCAATGCTGCTCCGGCCCTCCCTCATTAACTCACTGTGTCTGAACAATGGAGTGATACAAAGCTAACCTCTCCTGTCAAATCACTACACGCTAGACTGTGCCCTTTTTATTTTCTCGCAGTAAACCAGGTGAACTGTGTTTCAAAAGTTCAACAACTGCCAAAACGTGCAGATCAGCATTTTAAGAGTAATGCAAGGTGGTGTTCATGCATTTGTATGGAAGTGTTCTTTATTTCCTATACTATTTTTTTTCTTATTTGAATTAGTGAAACAACATTTTGGAAACCCTTTACAACAAGGTGAAATTTGTTAAAGGAGACATATTATGCCCCTTTTTACAATATGTAATATAAGTCTCTGGTGTCCCCAGAATGTGTCTGTGAAGTTTCAGCTTCAGATCATTTATTATATCATTTTGAAAATGCCTATTTTGAGTGGAAGCAGAAACACGCTGTTTTTGGGGCCTGTCTCTTTAAATGCAAATGAGCTGCTGCTCCCCGCCCCCTTTTCCAGAATAGAGCTGCGCCATTACAGCTGGTACCTGCTAAAAACATCTGTTTTGGTTCTGAGTATCATGTTTATCGCGCTGAAATCATGCGTTTTAAACCATATGAGTTTAAACTTCTGATATACGGTTTTCTGAGAGCACACATCTGAAGCACACGTACAGAAAGCGGCTGTCACAGCATGTGAGTACTAAACTAAGTTCTCAATCTCACACAAGTTTACGTTAAAAACACATGAGTTACAAAAAATAGTCGGTTATATCTGTGAAGGTAAACAGCTGGGAAATAAATCGCAAGTTTATTTTAGATCTGTGCGGCAGCAGCAATATACAGTAAATAAATCAATAAATCCACTGCTCTGTTGTCTCCTCTGAGTCTGGGACTCTAAACAGTGTTCTGTGCTTGTCTGTGCAGCCAAAGACAGAACAGTTAGCATGTTTTGCTCAAAGTTTCATCATGGCATTAGTTAGAACTAGTACACCGTTGTCACTTGCGAAAAACACAATAACAGCGCCGTGGGTGTAAACTTACAGATTAAGGGGCGGTAATATTATAATGAGATCTCTTTGCCACATCACCAAGGGAGCGAAATCAGACGCGCTCGTTTTCTCAGACGCTTGCAGAAAAAGGCTTACCAAAACCAAAAGTTACTGGGTTAATCTTTCTCACGTTTCCTTGGTTAGTAGATGCACCAGGGACCTGATTATAGCACTTAAAACCTGGAAAAGTCCAATTTTCATGATATGTCACTTTTAACATTAATGTATTAGGAATCATGAACTAGCAATGAACTAGCAATGAGAATTATTCATATAAATCAATGTTAGTTTATAAATGTTAATTAATAATTCATAGCTAATAATTCAAAGTTAATTAATACAACTTGTTAAAACAAATGTTAAAAATGTATTAGTTTACATTACCATTCAAAAGTTTGGGGTCGGTAAGATTTTTTTTTGTATATTAAAATAAAATGTATATTTCCGTTAAGCAAGAATCAAAAGTGAAAGTAAAGGCATTTTGCTCACCAAGGCTGCATTTATTTAATATAAAATACAATATTGTTGAAATATTATTGCAATTCAAAACAACTTTTTCAAATTTCATATCTTTTAAAATGTAATTTATTCCTGCTGCAGCAAAGCCGATTTTTCAGTAGCCATTATGCCAGATGCCAATGTCACATGATCCTAGAGAAATCATTACTGCATATGCTGATTTGGTGCTCAAGAAGCATTTCTTATTATCTACTTAATAAAATTTTAGAAACTTTGTTAAACGAAGAGAAAGTTTAAAATAACATGTTTTATTTAAAAAAAATTGTAACATAAGTAAGCTTATATTAAAAACAGACAAAAATAAAATAATAATAAAATCTTGACAAACCCAAACTTTTGAATGGTAGTGTATGTAGAAATGAACATTAACCTAACTAGCCATTATAGGTTGTACTTATAATAAAAAATATATTTAATAATTAGTTCATGATACTTTTAACCTTTACATTTTGTCTTATTGCAAAGTGTTACCAAAATGTGTTTGCTTTACCCATTTCTCCACTCTTTAAATTCCTACTTTCAGTAAGTGGGATGAGATTTCCCCTACTCAAAACCTCTGAATTTGCATTTGAATACTTTGTCTTGTGTTATTGCCCTGTGTATGTTAGATACAGTAGCAATACTTTATTGCAGATCATGGTACGTAATATATTATAACCCTTTAATGATTATTTACGAGATGCCTTATGTTAATGTACACATTTCTTCTGATTGTTTCGATTCATAATCATTGTCTCTTTTTAATGACAAAATGTCATTGTGCCGTCTCATTCTGGGATCTAACCAGCAATAGAAACTCACATAGGGTCGCATATGATTTTTCTGTACACATACACTGAGCACATGATGATTTCTCTGATTATAGTTATTTTTGTGACTGTTATACTGTTATGCATTTTGACATCATTCCATGTTTACAGCTCCTGTACCTTTTTTGTAATACTCTTGTGAATTGCCATGCATTTAGTGAAAGTGAGTGTGTAATGCCTCCATGACACAGCTGGCAGAAAACAACTTCACCAGACCAGCTGAACCAGCCTAAATGAAGTATTCCTGCTCTGACTCGTTCTCGAGACGACAGCCAGAGTTAAACTACTGTGAACCAGGGGCGCTGAGATCCTACGGACATCTTCACTGTGTATCTTCATCATTACACATCTGTCTCATGCCTCAGGCTGGATATATCTATGCCTGTGCATCATGCAACTGAACTTGTACATGCATCAAGATTTTGCTAAACCACAATCTTAATCTTGTTTGAACAACAGTATGCGTTGAATGGCAATTTCAGCCTTGCTTTCTTGTTGTGTGATGCTTTTAAAGTGACATTTTCATAATGTTTCCCAACAATAGTATTGGGTTCTCTCAGTGTCAGTGCCTGTTGTTAATTGGGCTGTTGTGTTATTCTTGATGCTGTGGCCATTTCTGAAGGTGCTTTAGTATTGCAATATGACATGCACAAGCTCTTCAGTCTGCTGCCTTATCT
This sequence comes from Sinocyclocheilus grahami, assembly GCF_001515645.1. NCBI lineage: Eukaryota > Metazoa > Chordata > Actinopteri > Cypriniformes > Cyprinidae > Sinocyclocheilus > Sinocyclocheilus grahami. Next base: position 493,651 of record NW_015505712.1, on the reverse strand, counting down.
CTTTTTGCCTTTAAAAAATATTTCTAATATGAAGAACATTCAGTGTCACTGTATTTGAGTGAATTTTCCACCTTCCTTTGTGCTGAAATTCCAGAGCTGGGTCCCAATGTACTGGGTTGTAGATGTTGTCTTTTTCCAACTAAATATAGATTTATTCTCAATCTTGTTGTCTTGTTTGTATATGTTCTCTGGTGAGTCCAGTCTAACATTTACATTTATTTATTTACTCTAGGGAACTAATATTAATAAATGCCGTAGAAGTATTGTTCATTGTTAGTTCATGCTAAAGTAGTAAACTATATAAAACCATATGGAAAGTGTTACCAAAAAATTTATTTAAAATAAATGCTGTTCTTTTGAACGTTTAGTTAATCAGAAAATCCTGGGAAAAATATTGCATCACACTTTCCATAAAGATATTAAGCAGAACAACTGTTTTCAGCTTTGTTGACAATAAACAGAATGCTTCTTAAGTGCCAAATAAGCATATTAGAATGATTTCTAAAGAATCTTGTGGATGCTGAAAATTCAGCTTTACACTTACAGGAATAAATTATGTTTTAAAATATATAAAAATATAAAACAGTTATTTTAATTGGCCTTGATGCAATATAATAACTGCAAAAAAGCTAGTTAGCAAATTAGTCTTATATACAGTATATAGTGTGTATTTTGGCATATCAAGTTTATTTTTGTGTCATTATCAGGAGAGGATCATGTGTATTTAATGGCTGCCTCGTGCTTTCTCTGCAGCAGCCAGGTGTTCATGGTCTCACTATTCCCACTTGCTCTAATTTCTCTGATATTGTTTAATTTGGGTCTCCAGGTCAAAGCCCTGTTGTTATGCAATGATCCCAGTAGAGCTCATCTCATACCTGCTACACTCAGAAACAGGTCAGGCTGTATTTACTGCCCTACATCGATGTAATCAGCCGAGCATCTTGTCTATGATTGATGAACTGGCTTTGTGGTTGTGTCATTTTTAGTGATAAAGTTACCTGTCAGCTCGGTAGAAAAGCTCCAGGATAAACCCCGTAATCCTGTATGAGGGAAACAAGAAGCCATTCAGTATATCATCTGTTATTTATGTTATTATTCAGCTATATACCAGAGCTTTGCGAGACCACAGGTGTCCATGCACACGCATGTGTCGTTGTACTCTCCTGAACGTGTAGCGAAGACTGATGCAGAAGAGAAGAAATTGTTAAATAGTCTTTTTTTTTTCTTAACGCACAAAAAGTATTCTCGTAGCTTCATAACGTTACATTTGAACCACTGATGTAACATGGACTATTTTAGCAATGTCCTTATACTACCTTTATGGGCCTTGAACGTGTCAGTTCCGTTGCTGTCTATGCAGGGTCAGAAAGCTCTCAGTTTTCATCAAATATATCTTAATTTGTGTTCTGAATATGAATGAAGGTCTTACGGTTTTGAACGACATGAGAGTAATTAATGACAGAATTTTCGTTTTTGGGTGAACTATCCCTTTAAATTGTCCTTCATGCTCTCCAGGTTTGATCTGTGGCACTGCAGTTGGTCCTTTCAGAAACATTTGCATTCCTCATGCGTGGGACCAGCCGACGTCTAACTTCCATGGTCCCAGTGAAGCTGGAGTTTCCCAGATCTAGGCACATTCGTAGAGAAAGTACCACTGTGGGACTCCACTTACCTGCAAACCTGTATTTAGCAGGATGAGGTTAATGGCAGACTGGGCAGTAAAAAACTCCACAGGTCATTGCAGCAGGGACATAATGTCAGCTCTGTTTACTTCTAGTCAGCTTAGTACAGAAATACCCCTCCCAAAATGGCCTAGTCTGGCTCTCTGACTTTTGAACCACAGCTAGTGTGTGGAGTTAGTAAAGGTCCCAGTGTAGCTTCAAAATTTATTTCTCAACTAAAGCTATTGTATTTTCCTCCTCCTTTCTCCATGCACAACATTTTAAAACAAAGGCAGGACTCCCAAAAATGATGATCACCTTGCTGGGAACCCAATGATAGAAAGACTCATTTAGACACCGAAAAAAAATAAAAATAAAATTGCTCCAATGTAGACATTTTCACTTTGAAATTGCAAGTAAATTTCACAAATAATTAGATTATGTAAGTAACACGTTGCATTAAATGTAACATTTTGAAGTAGAAAAACTGAAATTGTATTTTCTTGTAAAATTCCAATAAATCTTTGTTTTATATACAACTTCACTGTGTGAGAATAAAACTTTATATAACATAAAAATGTAGGTTTGGTTGTCAATAGGATTATTATGCTATTCGCCGATTTTGTTTTCCAATAAATGACCAAATTTGACCTTTAGGAAGCAGAATGGTCATCAGTAATAATGTCAGATTCTCTTTTTTTGACAAATGGTAGATATTAAAATTCTGCAGGGTTTTGTTTAACTGATTGCACACACGCACACATATATATATGTAATTGTTTTAGTTTTTAAAATGAGCAGATTTGGGCAGTACAATACGTATAGAAAAATGTATATTATGAGATTTGATAAAGATTACATTTAACAGTGTAATTAAAGTATTTTATGTTTTTAAAGATTAACAATGAGTTAAATCATGACAAAGCATGCACAAATGAACACCCCAAAAATGTAAACATTTATAGGCATATATTGTGCATCCATAGTTTAAGGGGAACATCTCAAACTCTCCTTGGTAACCTGTTGAGGATAAGTGGACTCCTGTTTGAAATACATGACCCAGCTTCTACTAAAAGCCTGAATTCTGCTTTCCAGCAGCAACTGCTTGAGCAATGCAGCAAAGCTTTCACTGGAAATGAAACAACAGTTTACAGTGGTATTCAAAGTGTATTAGGGTCTTTCCAGTCCTCTCTCTCTTTGTCCTGTCTCAGTAAACTGAGCAAAGGGAACAGAGGGCTATTTTTAGTTGTCAGCTCTCCTGCTGCAGTCTTGAATGGCCTTGACTCACTCTATCGTTTCGCTTTTTTTTTTTGGTTCACATTTTAACTCAGCCATCGTTTAGCATGTCCCCCACCCCTGCTGATGCTGTCAGGTATGATTCACACTCTCAGCGCTGTTTCTATTTCTGGCTTGGTCAGGGCCCAGATTATCTTCTGTTTTGTGTAGACACAAGGCCACGATGACCCGATGTCATGCGTCTCCCAGCTGCTGTAGTGAACGTAATGGAATTCTCTTTCCCACCTACTTGTGGAAATAGCTTTTTTTAGCAATACAAGTGAAGAAAGCTGTTGACAAAACAAAGCTTTAAAACGGCCCTCTACTCTACTGCCCTCAGAATGTGCCTGCCTTGTGAAACATTTTGCATACGGTGCATTTATATTATCAAAGTAAATGGTTGCAAAATGTCAGGGTTTTTTATGAAAATAAGTGTCCTTTGTGGTTTTTGTATACACTCATTGACCACGACACTGATATAAAAATTCTAATTCCTACAACTCAATATTATTATAATTTTACAATTGATAGCAGAAAAAAAGGCCTTAATTTATTGAAATTGTACACATTTAAAATTAAAGTATTTTCAAATGCTGTAAGTGTATTTAGGCATCACAACATACAAAAAAAATTTATTTTTATTTTAAGATTTGTTAAGATTAGTGATTTTAAGATTAAATTCTAACAGTGCAGTTAACGTTAGATGATTGCAAAGCCAAATCTAAAAGTAAAAAATAAGGGCAACAGGAGATTACAATTAAATATCCCAAAACACTGCATGGGATTAAAAAAAAAAAAAAAAAAAAACTAATATCGGTCGATAACCGATATATCGTGCACAGTGTTTTCATATAGTGTTTTGAGACACTTTAACATATGCATTTCACAGACAACTGAAACACTGCCAAAGACAGATGAACATGGGTCAAACATTTTATTTTTACATTTCTGACAATGAACACAGCAATATAAATACAATTAATAAATTAAAAAGTTTCAAATGAACAGTTTAAAATACGGAACATATTCCAGAATGCTTGAATTAAAACAAGTAACTAATTTCTATCTAAATCAGTAAAGACTGTAGTAAATTCCCTTTTAAATTATAATACAGGACAGCATTAACATCATAAGTTACGGTCTTTAAATTGCAGTACGTCTGCAAAAGGGTCATGCCCATCATTTAACAGTCCATCTGACCGCCGACAGTCTGATCACATTTCATTGAGTAGATTCCAGTTGAACACACTCCAGTCTCTCAGCTCACTCCTAGTACTCTAATCCAGCATGTGTGATTCAGTTTCCTGTGTCGCTCCCTGGCAGCACTGCGAACACAGTGCAGAGTCATTCTTCCTGCTCTGAGGTGAAACCATGAATCGCCCGTCCAACCGGACAAACAAAACCCACACTTCTGATCATTGGGTTTGCTGGAAAACATATCATCCATTGCATTTTGTTAATCCCCCTCATGTCTCATTCTCAGTGGCATTAGGCTTCATCCAAAGCAGAACACAAATCTAGTGCAGGAGCCCGTAAAAGCTCTGACATTGTTTGTCCGCTTCTGTTCATCGTTCGGGCAAATTGATAACCGGCACCCACTGGTCCAATCCCCGACTGTCTCTGCAGAATCGATTCAGTTTGCCAAGGGCTGGATCCTTCCACGTGGATGACTGTGGATTCTGTGAGAGAAAAGAGAAAAACTGTCAATTGCACAATTCAGAAGGTCCACAGCAAGAGTCTGGCGGGGAGTGGTTTTAACAGCTGCTGGTTAACGGACAAGCACTTGTTTTCAAAGGACCTCTCTCTAATTTGTTAAAGATGGCCACTTCACAGAGCTTTTCTTCCAGGAAACCGTGTTTGCAGAAATGCCCCAGTGTTGCACAGGAAGTTCTGCGAATACTAAAGGGAGCCACAGAAGTTCAGCACCGCTTATTAGATATCTCACTGAAGAGCTGCCAGTTTACTGCAGCCCCAGACCGGCTGGGATTCCACATCGCAGACGCTCTAATGGATCATTGAACTTTAAACTACTTCAGTCGTGCCGCCCTCAAAAGCGTTTAACTAAACCTTCCTGGCAGTTAATACGAACATGCATGAACAATTCTGATCGATCTGTGCGCTCGAGGCTACCTAGCGTGCAATAGGAGAGTGAAATGACACATACGGTGACTAATACGCAGTGGAGGTCCATCGACTCTCCTCCCGGTTTCACGCCTTCCAGGATCTCTGCCAGACGTCTCATGTTGTTCACTCGGAAGATATTGATGTCATTCTCGCAGCAGAATGCTTGAATCAAGGTAAAATGAATCTGGAGCGCGACGTCTTTCACATCCTCCTCGTCTGTGGCCAGCAGACATAAAACCACGTTGTCTGGGTCCCTGTGAAAATGACAATGAAAGTACATTTAAAAATGTGCAAAAACATGAAAAGCTAATATAAAATATGAAGCAGTTTTTTCTGTGTGTCCAGTTTGTGAATCAGCCCTTCTGCAAATCTTTATCTTGTGTTTTGTTAGTAGTAGTTGTGTTTGTCTCCTTGTAGTGCCATGACCTTAAGAGTAATGATGGCAACATGGCAAAAATGTTAACCTGTTGACTATATCCCTGCATTTATCGCATTTTTAAAATGTAGAATGACCCCATCTATGGTTTAGTAGGGCTCTGCAATGACCACTTACACGTTAAGTGACTTCGCTGCCTCATAAACTCCCACAGTGATACAACCCTGAGGTAACGCAGCAGTCAGGACCTCCTCCAGTGCCTTTTCAACCGAGTCCATTCTACAAAATGATTAAAAACCACATTAGATTTCATTTACACACCAAATTCAATTCTCTTAAAGCACAAAATGTAGGGAAACGTTCTGCATGAAGGCGATTTGCAGCTAAAGAGGACATCTGATCAATGTCACGACTAGTAACGTTACTGTCACCTGATCAAACTTCTGCACGCGATGCAGCAAAGCATTTTAAGCAAGTTAACAGGAGACCATGTGCAACGTTCGAGTAAAAGTCATTCATAAGCACACGTCACCAAGAGGAAACCTGTAGTAACATTTCGAGAAATGATTTGTGAACCTCGTGATCTTTCAACGGCACAGACAGATAACATACGCGTGATGCTCGGCTCAAACAAAAGCGCAACACCAGTAAGTTTAATAAGAAAACATACCTTTCCGTTGCGTTGTCTCCACACGGTTCTTCAAAAGTCATATTGCACATTAGAAACGGATAGCCTTAGTATGTGTCGCGCACTGTTCTCCGTTAGCATGTAATCCTGTGCGGTCCAGGAGCACGGATATGCCGCTCGCGCTGAGTGGAGGGATAAAATAACGCTAGTGTCAGGGGACACAGTAGAGTACTCGCTCCAGCCTCATTTACATACGGTCGCTGATTGGTCAGCTCACGTGGAGACGCATACGAGAACAAGCAGAGCGACGACTCAAACTCATAAGAGCAGTTACTTTTAAAATATCTTTATATATTTTTTTAAATATTGTGCATGCACCGTAATTTGTAGGCAACCACGTGAGTATATACTGCACAGAATATAACAAAAGAAATGTTGCTTCAAGCCAACACTAATCTTTCTGAACAACGGGATTAAAGTGACATCTGGTGGCGGATTAGTGAAGTCTTTATTGAAAAACCTCACAGAGTAAACCACGTACAGCAGAATAACGTTTTCAAAATGTTAGAATATAAATATAGAATTTTTGCGTAGTTTTAAAGTACATAACTAGTTAAAAAAATACATGCTAGTTACTACATTAGTAAAATTCAAAGCATTAGCCAATGGATCGCAGTATTACGTGCTAAACTAGATTATGTAGCATAACCTTTAACTCTTGACTATAAATAATTGATATATAGTTAATGCATGGGTATTATTTTACAATAATTTCACAAATATAGAGAACCGTGAAGAATGGGGTGAACGCATTAACATATGACAACAGAATACCATACAATACTGAGAGACTTTGCACTGACTGTAATTTTGTTGACTGATATTAATGATCAAAGCCTGATCAGTAATGTGCATTATAGTCTACAAAATTAATGGCACACTTTTTTTGTCTAAATTAGATGTCTAAAGAATAGCAAGTGCTTGAAAAGGTCACCATTCATTTTTTTCCTTTAAAAATCTGAATGCATAACTGCACAATTTTGCACAGTTCCTTTCATAACATGGCAGCGACCTCCTCCCATCCATTAGGGATGGGCGTATCGATCCAAAGTATCGATATATCGATACTGACGTATAAAGTATCGATACTCAAACATACTCAAAAAAAATATCGATACTGAGGTGTGTTTTTATTTACTAGTGATTTTGTTAATTCAACAAAAAAAACTAATTATAATGCGTACATGCATTGAATTGGACGAATAACCTTTGTTAGCGAGTAATTGTGTAGGATAGAACTATTTTCCTGCTCATCTGAACACGCAAATATTGCAAGACAGAACTAATCAATCACAGAGAGCGTTCACTCACTGCTGACAGTGCATTCAAACAGGGCTGCGTTTCCCACAAGTATCATAAGAAAGCATTAAAGCTTTTGGGAACAGCAGCCCTGAACAATGCTTATCAGAGGACAGAAGGACAGAGTTATTATAATATATCATCATTATATAATATGGTTTGTGCAATTACAGTTATTTAAATTGAACGTTGAAAGATAATATTGATCGTGTTCTATTCTGTAATGATAATAGAAATCATACACTGTCAGAATAAAAAGGTTGCATTTTATGGATGCAACAGCCTGTCACTGGCAGCCCCTTATGATAATGAACCATGGTTTTACTAAAGTGACCATAGTTCAACTGTAGTATTTGTAGATTTGAATCACGTGTAAACAAAAATATAACCTAATAAGTTACAATTAAGACGTATTGAATGTTAAAATGTGTTTTAAAGAAAGTTAAGTGCTTATCATTACCCAGTTTACTCTTAGTAATTTAATAATTTCATAAATTTCATAATTTAAAAGTTTAGTTCACAAGTATCGAATCGGTATCGATATCGACGATACTGCCTTGAAAAATATCGGTATCGTATCGAAAACAAAATAAGTGGTATCGCCCATCCCTCCCATCCATGAGTAAATGGTGTGTTCCTCCGAAGTGTGTCCGAGCAGCTCCAGCGTCTCTGCGCGATGATTCCGCTCGACGTGGCAACTTTGAATATTCCAAATATGGGAGTGAGTTCAGAAAGCCCAGGGCGCCTGTCAGACCTCTGTATGCAAACACACTGTAAGTCCTGCTTTGATTTATTTCACATTTACCGTTATTTACGTGTAATATAACTTATTTTTTATGTTTAAACGCATATTAGTGTTTGTTTTTTTACACAAATGTATGGCAGTTATGTATTTAAAGTAAAAAATGATAAAAAGCCGATGTCCAGCTGTTGCATAGGGCTGACAACAGCTGTTTAGAACAGCTATGAAGAGGTTCATCAAATATAATGTGTATGTTGACTTCCTTGAGTTCTGCATTCCCTTTTAGAGGTAGAAAGGCAAAGAAACCTATGGAGAGACTTTGAGACTTTGAGACTTCAGTAAAGCAGGTTCATGGTTCAGCTCTGAAATGATGTGGCATGTGCACTTTGAAACTATGACAGGACACAGCACAGTCAACAGCCATATGGAAAACATCTCAAATAGACACCTGTGAGTTATTTGAAATGTTTCTTTAATGCTATTGTCAATCATGTTTAATTACTATATTAAAAAAAAACGTTAAACTTACAGTAAGTTTCCTTTCTATGTATATTTTGTGTGCATCAGTCACACCACATTTTTAGGACCCACTTTAAATTAACCACTATCTACTGAGATTTCAATTAAGCATTTGATAAAGCACTAATTGTGTAGTTTTTATCATTGTACTTGGATTTAAAAAATATTTAATTTCTATAATTACACATTGACCCTAACCACTCTTAAACCTAACTATTACCACTATTTTTTCCCTTAAATACATAGCACATTTCGTCCTCCTCCTAATAAGTCTTTAGGTATATCAAAAGTGACCACAAAATACTGACAGACTGAAAACAAAGGTTGTTTTTGATTTACTGCTCTCTTGATAAAAACGGCCGCTGTATCTATGCTCACTGATAACATTTGACTTACAGCAGGCAAAATCCTCCCCTGTTTGTCTAACTCCTGACTTTTGTCTGTGTAAGTGCAGTTTGCTTTAAGTTTATCCGGCGCTGTGTCTCGTGATGGAGCCCAGAGGGCAAGGCTGGCATACGCCAGGCTATCAGTACCAGTCTAGTAACAGAGACGACCACTACAGATCCTCCCACCAAACACCGTATTACTACCCACCTACAGACCCGAGAGGGAGAGAAAGACAGCGGCCCCATGTGGATCCTCACTATGGAAGCTACATGGCCAGTCCTCCTCCTAAACCAGAGTATATTCCTGGATATAGTAGTGCTTATGCATCAAACCAACCATTACACTTCAGACCTCACTCCAGGTAAATCAGTAAGAATTGTTTTCTTAATCAGTATTTTATTACTTGTTTTCCTGTAAACATGCAAATGTCCTTGAACCTTTAAAATGTATCCAAAATAAATCTACTTGAGAAGCAAAATAGCATAAAATATTTCAACTTTTTTTATGAGAACATATCTGAATTCCTATTGGCATAAATTGCAATACACTTTGTTATTGGCATAAACATCAGTATACTTAGTTTGATTTTAAGGTCATCTTACAGAATAAAAATAATACTAAGGTAATTGTGAGATAAAGTTTTTTTTTACATTTTTACCCAACCCAAAATAAAGAAAAAAATACTGATACCTTTTTAGTATTATTTTGAATATACGCTACCCTTCACAAGTTTAAGGTCAGTAAGATTTTCCAAGAAATGAACTGTTATTTTATTAGCAAGGATGCATTAAATTGATCAAAAGTGACAATACAAACTTTTACATTGATACAACATTTTTTTTTTAAATTAATGCTGTTGTTTTGAACTTTCTATTCATCAGAGAATCCTAAAACGAATTACAGTTTCAACAAATTAAGCATCATTATTTTCCAACTATTTTCAATGTTAAATTAAAATAGAAATAAATAAAATAAACTAAAATTCAAAGCGTTATTTTAAACTTTAATATTTCACGATATTACTTTTTGCTGTATTTATGATCAAATAAATGCAGCCTTGGTTAGCTTTAAGAGACTTATGTGACTTAAGAGACTGCAAACTTTTGAACAGTATTTAATATTAATATACTGGAATATACGGGCACCTTGTTTGTAAGTATTTGTCAATGAATGAGCACAGTCTAAAAGCCCAGGTCTAACTACTAATATCTGTTCAGGCAGGAATATGACTACCCCGCGTCCAGCTACTGGCCCTACAGAGACGACTACGGCTATTATGATTATCATGGTTATCACAGATCACAATACAGCTCCCCAGGTACATAATATTCAATCACGTGCCCACAGTTTTTAATTCTCATCAAAATTCAAACTCACTTTAAGCCCATTGGTGTTTTGTAGATGGTGGTGGCTGGAGGACAGAGGGGTATCAGGGCAGAGGACTGCAGCAGGAGTCAGCAAGAGCTTCATACTTTGATCAGCAGGGGTCTGTTAATGGCATACACTCATACATGATATGCTCTGTCATGCCTGAAATGTGTTTTCAGAACAATCAAATCATTTTGTACATTTCATATCAAGTGACCTTACACATTTATTTAACAGCTATAGCCATAGAACAGACAGTCATTATGACCATGGTGTCTCAGAGAGACAGCACAGAGAAAGTATGGAAAATGGAGATGGAACTGGAGAGGTTTGTTGTATAAAGAGACTTTATTGTAAACTTGCCATTCTTGTTCATAAGTCAACTTTAATATATACATTATTGTTCAAAGTTTTGTGGTCAGTAAGATTTTTGGTAAAAGAAACTAATACTTTTATTCAGCAAGGACACATTATTTATTATCCCCCTAATCTTTTGCACAAGTAGTGTATATATTCCAGCTCTTTTTGATTATCTCTCAGGCTGTTTTGTTTTTCCTTCTCTAGGTGTATGATAGTGGAGCTCTTGCCAACTCTAAAGCTTCAGGTCTGTCCTCGAGCAGCTATGAGCTCAGCCAGTACATCAGTGGTACTGAACTGAGTGAGCCTGAGCTCATATCTCATACAGGTTTGTCACAACCAGGCTTCACAATACTGAACTTTAATGCTTTGTGTTTTTGTACAGCAAATGTGTGCTTGTTAATTTTCTTTTATTACAGCAGTTAGTTACAGTCCTCGAATCTGAATGGTCAGTGCATTCAGAATGGCTGTGGTTTATTTGGTCATTTGATTTAGATGCTGTACCCATGGAGGTGGCTCCACTGAAGTTCTGCATCCCTCATGTGGCAGTGAGCTTTGGGCCTTCAGGTCAGCTGGTATGGGTCAGTCCAGCTCTTGCCTCTGAGGGAGAGCCTGCTCAAGTGGAACTCCACAGTCTGGAGGTAATGGAGACATGGTACAAACATGAATTTTAAAGCATAATATGAAGTATCATGGTGGATTAAAAATGTTCTTTTAATGATTTCAGGTCATTCTCTGTGACACACATGAACAGCAGGATATGAGAGATTTCCCTGGACCACTGGCTAGGTATGATATTCCAAAATATCCTCCTCTCACAATAATACTTACATTTGCAAGACATTAATCCAGTCTGAAAAGTTTTATATAAATATTAGATTGCTGCTTTTCTTCTTTTTTCATGAAGGGAGGATTTGCATAAGGTGGATGCCATTAATTTTGCCCTCCAAATGTCAGAGAAATGTCTGAAGGATGAGAAATTAGAAGATGCCACTTCTGCTGCCCTCTTGTGGCATCTACTAATCTTGCTGTGCAGACAGAATGGAGTAAGTTCCATTACATTAAAGTATTTTAAGCCTATTCTTTTCCATTCTGTTTGTGTGCCCCTTTTACACGGTTAATGTGAGTATGTGTTGATGTTACAGAGAATCATGGGTTCAGATGTTGCAGAACTGTTGATGAGGGACTCCAGTTCTTTGGGTGCGTGTGGGGTCTCTGGTGATGAAGATGGAGAAACTCTCATTGATCTGAGTGAAACACCCACATCAGAAAAAGAGACCTTCAACTTTGCCGACCTCCTGACTGGATATCCACCAACTGACAAAGAGGCTGCAGAGCAAAACCTTCAGAGATACACAAAACTATTGCTGTCTGGCAGAAAGAAGGTTAATGCTTTTATTGAAATGCATTTTCTACCTTGAGTTTCTCAGTCCAACCTTCTTCTGAGCTTTTTTGTCCGGTAAAAACCCTGTGAAACTGTTAACCAATGCAGTTCTTTCTTTGTTGTCATAATGTCTACTGAAAATGGAGATTGGGGCAGGACATAATGAAAGACATCTGCTTAGTTCATTTTTTCCCTCTTCAAAGTCAATAGCCTCATTATAGAGGGCGTTTTATTGACTCTTTGAAGAAACATCATTATATATATATATATATATATGCTTTAATCCATTTCCTATTAGAGAAAGACATTGTACACTGTAAATATGTACAATAGCATTAAACATTTTGTGGTTGGTAAGATTTTATAAATATTTATGAAAGAAGTCATTTTTAAAATTAAAAATAGATCAATAGCAAAACCACAAATAGTACTTTAAATTATTTTAAAATAATTTTCTATTTTGATATTTTTTTTAAATGTAATTGCTTCTCAACTAATTCTCCAGTCCTCAGTGTCACATGATCTTTCAGAAACCATTCTAATATGTTGTTTTGATGCTCTTTTTATTATCAATGTTGGAAACGGTTGTATTGCTGAATAATTTTGTAGAAACTGTAGTACAATTTCTTATTTTTTTCAGGATGAATGGCAGATATTTTTCTAGCAATGTAAAAGTCGTTACTGTCACTTTTAATTAATTAATGCACCCTTGCTGAATAAAAGTATTAATTTCTTAAACTTTTGAATGGTAGTGTATATATATATATTTGCTAAAAGTTTTTAAAAAGACATTAATTAATTTATTCATAACATGTTTTCTTTTTTACTTTTTAACAGTGTTCAGTCCCTTGCCTCACTTGTAACAATCGTTTTAGATCTCACTTGTCTGATCTTTTCTCCGCACTTCTTCCCTCCCTGCAGGAGGCGCTAGAGTCAGCCATGCAGAGTGGTCTTTGGGGTCATGCTTTATTTCTGGCTAGCAAAATGGACAGCAGATCCTACAACACAGTGCTGAGCAGGTTTGTAGCACTGTAAAAGATGACTGACACAGCCATTGCCTGAGGGACATCAACGCATGCATTTTAGCATTAATCACTCTCCATCAATAACTGCCACAGTCTGTCATGTTTTCAAATAGCACAAATCCCTGAATCATCTGTTCATGTCACAGTGTCATGTCTCTATAAAATCTGTTAGACTTTGATTGGTTTATGCATGCATTTTAATTGCAGTTACACATTTTACACTCCGTAAACACCCTTGTCTGAGGTCAGATCAAATATACAGTGAGTGAAGACAGTTGCAGAGCCACAAATAGGTCAAGGTTATATTTATACTTCCTGGCACTTGCCAGTTCTCAGCAGTCTGATATCTGTTTCATTATTAGCACTGGCGTACCTTGAAAAATGTCTTATGGAGAAGATTCCTTTACATAAATTGGTAGCAATCCCAATAGTGATATAGTAAGCCCAGAAAACAGTGCAGTAAATGAGTAATATGCTCATGAGAATACCAGCAAAAGGATCCGGTTTAATTTCTGAGTGCGACTTGCCTGGAAGATTGCATGCACATGCCTTTAATGTTTTAGCTGGTTTCATTTCTTGGAAATGTCGCTCCTTTTGTGCTGTTTTTTAAGTTAAGAAGGTAACATTTTTGTTTGTTGATATGTAAGTTCTGAACTTGCTGTCTAATACGTTTGTGCATGCATGCTATGTGCATAAGTGTCACAGTATACTCTTGTGCCAAGCTAAACATGTGTCTATGTTATAGCCGATTGAATATTTATGTATGTGTTTGACAGGTTTACAGGGAGTCTGGCTCCTAGTGACCCTCTGCAAACCCTCTTCCAGCTGCTCTCTGGGAGGATTCCAGCTGTTTCCATGGTATTTTACAACATTTTGTGCTCACGTTCTGTTTATTGTAATTAAAGGCAATTTATTGCTCTCATGTTGTTCTAAACCTTTTTTTGTTGTTTTATCTGTAGAGTGTCAAACGAGAAATTTTAAGAATTTTTACACAGTTCATAAAACGCAACAGCTTGTACTGACTTTATCATGCCGATTGTTGATTTGGACACATGGATAGACAGTGTTGTTTCATTTAGAAATTTTATTACAGCTTATAATATAATTTATTTTTTTAGTACTTTTTCAGTTGAGGTTAACTTTTTCACAAGCTATTGTACGGTTTTAAAACAGACTAGCTTTCAGTAAAGTTTGGGGTCAGTAAAATGTAAAGAAATTAATACTTTTTTTCAGCAAGAATACATTAAACTTTTATTGGAATTTTATATTCATCAGAAAAGTTGGTTTCTATATCTTACAATATTACTTTTTACTATATTTTTGCTCAAATAAATGCAACCTTGTTGAGCATAAGGGACCTTTAGACACATTAAAAATCTTACTGACCTGAAACTTTTGAACAGTAGTGTATTTGGAATGTAGTGCTTCCATAGTTTTTTTTTTGTCATTCTGATAAATGTACTGCCAAGAGCTGTGCAATTCTTCTTCAGAATTTCTAATTTTATGCTTCATTGAAAAAAATAACAGCAGAAGGATTTGGAACAACATGAGAGTGGGATGCTAATAATGACAGAATTTTGAATCAACTTCCTTTAAATGGAAGCGTAATACAGACCCCTCCAGTCACAGCTCATATGAAAACTCTTCTTTTCCTCTAAATTGTCCTCTCTGTCTATCTCTTCTAAATGCTGTCATTATGCTCTCTAATTCCACTTTTTAGTCCTGGAGTAGTGAGAAGTGGGGAGACTGGCGACCACACTTGGCTGTTTTGCTGTCCAATGAGACAGGAGACCCCTTTATACATCACAGGTCCATAATAACCATGGGTGATACCCTAGGTAATGTCTAGTCCAATTTCTAGAAGTAACCATCTCCTTGAATGTTCTGTCATATTTTGGCTAATATCAAATGATTCTTCAAGTAGATCGTATGTTCTCCTCTCAGCCTCAAGGGATATGCTGTATGCCTCCCAGATCTGCTACCTCACAGCTCAATGTTCCTTTGGCTGGTACACAAACAGATCAGAACGCCTTGTGCTTCTGGGCAGCAAGCAAAGGTGAGAATTCAGCATGAGCACTAAGATATCTAAATGGCTGAGTTCCTGAATACAAATGGCTCTTAATTTTATCTCTTTGATTGCAGTGTTCTGTTTTCCAAGTTCTGTCACAACTCTGCCATTCGCTGTACTGAACTCTTTGAGTACTGCCAGAGGCTTGGAAATGCTGAATTTATCGTTCCTGCTTTTCAGGTATTCATACTGTACATTAACTACAGGAATCTTAGCAAATCAGGGATCTGAAGGTCTGAGGGCACTATTGAAAAATGCTTATGTTCTGATTTAATAATAATAATAAAAAAGCATTACACATTTGATCGAAATTACATTTTATTTTACTTCTTTTTTTTTCATGTCCTAACTTTTCCTTGTTTTAAACTGTTCAATGTGGTCTCAGAATTCTGGACCTCTCTGTATATCCTAATTTATGACTATTTATGTCAGATTTGTATAGGTCAGTATTTTATATGGTCATAAGCACTACTTAATTTTAAAATATTTTAGATCATATGATTGTTTCACATTTGTTTTTTGATGTATTACTATGATTCAGTGTGTTTTATCTATTGCACAGTTATTATTGTGTTTTGTTCTGTGTAGGTGTATAAATTCCTATATGCATGTCGGTTGTTGGACTGTGGTCTGGTTTCTCAGGCTTTCCACTACTGTGAGGTGGTGGCAAAAGCTCTGCTCAAGATAGAGGAACCCCATGTGGTGTTGCAGGGAGAGCTTATTGAAGTAACACACACCTGCACATACAGTGCTTTTGTCTTTTCTCTGTATGCATTAAAACGGGTTTTGTGATCTGTCTGATTTGTTTGCTATCACAGTTGGTGGACAGACTGAAGTTCTCCGAGGCACAGCTCAGTGACACAGGTCAGCCTTTCCTGGATCCCGACTGGCTGGTGCAGATTCGCTGCAGACGCCAGGCTATGCTGGTAAACCCAAAGTTTGTACAGTATATATGATAGTCATTAGTCCACTTTAAGATCAGCAGGACTGTTTATAGCAAGACTTAATACTATCCATATGGAACTCAATGTACAGACCACACTATCGTTTTTCATTACCCATGGTGCTTGCTCACCTTCAGGTCCTGTTTATACCTGGTATTGACATCCATCTTGGGTAAAACAGTCACAAGTGGTCATATATATATATACAGTGGGTACGGAAAGTATTCAGACCCCCTTAAATTTTTCACTCTTTGTTATATTGCAGCCATTTGCTAAAATCATTTAAGTTAATTTTTTTTCCTCATTAATGTACACACAGCACCCCATATTGACAGAAAAACACAGAATTGTTGACATTTTTGCAAATTTATTAAAAAAGAAAAACTGAAATAACACATGGTCCTAAGTATTCAGTCCCTTTGCTCAGTATTTAGTAGAAGCACACTTTTGATCTAATACCTAAATAAATTTGTTTTAGTTTGTTTACCTCCATACGTGGTTTCTGTGGAAATGTTTTGGACCCATTTTTTAGCTGTATTTATAGCTAAAACATGATCATTCTATATGGATGTAGCGGACATCCCACCCTGCAAAAACTAATTTCAGGGAGGTAGCCTCACCTGAATATAGAGTATTGCATTATAATATGCCTCTAATATAATATAATATGTGACCCTGGACCACAAAACCAGTCATAAGGGTCAATTTTTTTCATAGTCTGAAAGCTGAATAAATAAGCTTTCTATTGATGTGTGGTTTGTTATGATAGGACAATATTTGGCCGAGATACAACTATTTGAAAATCTGGAATCTGAGGGTGCAAAAAAATCTAAATATTGAGAAAATCACCTTTAAAGCTGTCTTAGCATGTATATTACTAATCAAAAATTAAGTTTTATATATTTATGGTTGGAAATTTACAAAATCTCTTCATGGAACACCCATACAATGTATTTTTGGCTATTGCTACAAATATATCCGTTCTACCTATGACTGGTTTTGTGGTCCAGGGTCACATAAAATATAATAGGAGATTTTATGCCTCATCACATAGTACATGAATACAGTATCTCCTTAACAGATAGTCAGCTAATTTAAATTTAAATGACATTAGCACCAAAGTCACAGCTGTCCTCTCTTCTCCTTTTGCTCACTCATAAGTTGCATTACCCGGTTTGGTTAGTATTCATGCACTGCACTCAGAGCTCTTGCAAAGGAGATGTAAAGTGTGATGAATTCCAACCAGAAATGGTCAAATGAGACAAATTTTAATTTAAAACACATGTGTACCAGGTGGAAATGGTAAATGCATCTGGACTGACAACTTGTGATTGAATCACCAAAAAATGCACTTTAATGCTCTAGAAACAGGGCGTTATATATAATTTGCAGACGTCAGGAAGCTATCAGGCTATCAATAGCGCAAGGCTCCTGGACCTTCTGGGAGAGGTGGTAAGTCTGATTTTGTACCAGGTATAAATGGGGCCCTACACATCTTTAGAGGCTGCTCTTAATCGCCAATGTTGTGACCTTTCCCCTGGTTCCACTCTCAGTAAAATGTTTATTTTATTAGGAGGGGAGCTACTGTAATGAAGCATATCAGTCACCAGTTGGGGAGACTACTTGGAGTCACGAGGAGAGCAACACGTGTTCAGGTTTAAAACATTTGCCAGATCTTTTTGACTATGTGTCCATGAAACTTTCTCTGAGCCACTAGGTGGCAATGAAACTCAGAAAGTCTGTCAGTGTTGCCCGTAATTTTAGAACATTGTTAATGTGCAGGAGAAAAGTGTTAACAGTTTGTCAGTATGCAGTAAAACATTTCATGTTTTCTTTCTTGACTTCTCTGTAGATTTTACAGAAGGCTTCCAGACAGATGGCGTTAACCACACTAGCACTGAAAACGAAACCTCAAACCCACCTCAATCCATGATACCTAACACTGATGCCGGGTTTCAGGAGTCTTACTCTACAGTGAGCCACTCTTACTCTTCTGAAGAACAGGCTCCTAAGACTGTGGCCCCAGTGCCACTGTACCCCACCCAGCAGCCAATGACACTGCATCCAGTCTTCCCTATGGAAATGTCTGGGCCTCCACAAGTTTCACTGGACCAAAGCCACTCTAATCTTGATAGCAGCAGTAAAAATGATAACTTTTACACTGCTGCTTCTACTTTTCCTACAAGAAGCTACAATGATACAGGTTAGGATGACTATGGATGACAGAATCAGTATGACACAATTTATACAGTATATTGTTCTTCAATATTGTTCATCTACACCGCCATTCAAAATGTAATCAAAAGTGACAGTAAAGACATTTATGATGTTCCAATGAATTCTATAAAAATGCTGTTCTTTTGAACTTTCTATTCATCAAGGAATCCCAAAAAACCTTATGGTTTCCAAAACAATATTAATCAGCAAAACGTCTCGGTTACGTATGTTACCCTCGTTCCCTGAAGGAGGGAACGGAGACGTCACGTCGGAGGACCGACGAATTGGGATCTCGCTTAGAGGGACCAATCTACTTCGAGTGTAAACTAAACGAGCCAATGCACATTGGCATGCGATTATTGCATCCAGCTGCTGCTGATCACAGTGTGAGTATAAGTAGGCAGCAGATGCAGTGCATATTCAGGTTTTCGCTGAGGAGCCGAGCCGATGACCCGGCCGCTCAGCGGTGGTACGGGAGCTGTGGCGACGGGACGTGACGTCTCCGTTCCCTCCTTCAGGGAACGAGGGTTACATGCATAACCGAGACGTTCCCTTTCAGTCGGTCACTCTCAACGTCACGTCGGAGGACCGACGAATTGGGATCCTACCAAAAGGCACCCTTCCAGTGTCCTGTGGAAGCCATCTACGCCCCTACTTTTTGACGTAGGCCAGGGCCTGCACAAGATGACCAGCTACTGCTACTATGGCACTACCCATGGAGTAGACTGGATAACACTGGGGAAACGCACCCGTTCTACTTGGAACAGGGACGTTACGGAAGCTCGAACCTTCCCGAAGGAGGTTTCGGAGCAATACACATATGGACATCCCTTAGGTGCATATGGAAGAATGGAGGTGATTGAACCCTCTTGGAATGGCAGAAGTCTGCCGGGGAAACACG
>NW_015505712.1:472803-473989 GCF_001515645.1 Sinocyclocheilus grahami | reverse complement strand
CTCCATTGAAGGAACTTCGGCTCAACCGCCTGCAAAAAGGCTCAAATGGGCCCTGCTGTAGTGCCGTGAGCACCAGAGTCAGGTCCCACGAGGGAATAGAGGGTGGCTGTGGAGGATTTAACATTCTCGCCCCCTTAAGGAACCTGACTACCAGGTCATGCTTCCCCAACGACCTCCTTCTACGGGGTCGTGGTTAGCAGCGATTGCAGCGACATAAATTTTAAGGGTGGAGGGAGACAGCCTTCACTCCAACCCTTGCTGCAGAAAGGACAGCACAACTCCGATCGGGCATCTTCGGGGGTCTTCTCCGCGAGAAGAACTCCACTCAACGAACAGGTTCCACTTCAAGCGTAGGCTCTCGCTGAAGTGATGGTGTTAACTACCTCTTGGGGTAGGCCACTCAGAACCTCTGCGTCCCGTCCAGGGACTTTCCAGACATGAAGTTTCCAGTCTGGACGCGGGTGCCAAAGGGTGCCCCATCTCTGAGTCAGTAAATCCTTCCTCAAAGGAATCGGCCAAGGAGGGGCTGTCGCGAGGAGCATTAGTTCTGGGAACCAGGTCTGTGCTGAGTGTTCCCTTAGTCAGGGAGTAAAACAACTGGCAGTGAGAGGCTGGACTGACTGGGGATGGAGTCTCCACTCTCCGGGGAGCACAGCTCGTGACAGCTCGTCAGCTGCATGGTTGAGCAGACCCGGAATTTGAATGGCACGAAGCGACCTCAGATGCTTCTGACTTCAGAGGAGGAGGTGGCGGGCGAGTTGCGATAAGCGACGGGAGCGCAGACCACCCAGTAGGTTGATGTACGCAATGGTCGCTGTGTTGTATGTGCGGACTAGTACACGCTTGCCTCGTAAGCGCCCTTTGAGACGGCCCCGGGCAAGGTGCACTGGCTGCCTCAAGGTGCCCAGTTGGGGCCCCGTCCAAACCCCTGACACTGCAAGCCCATTGTACGTGGCCCCCCAGCCGGTGGTTGAGGCATCCGTGCAAACCACAGAATGCCTGGAGACCTGCTTCAGGGGCATTCATGCCTGGAGGACGCAAGGTCTGACCACGGGTTGAAAGTTTGGCGGCAGGCCGGTGTAACTTGGACCCGGAAGGTGCCGCGTTCCCACGCCCACCTCGGGACTTGGCCATGGAGCCAGTGCTGCAGCGGTCTCATATGGAGCAGCCCCAGCGGCGTGACTGC
>NW_015505712.1:457744-472725 GCF_001515645.1 Sinocyclocheilus grahami | reverse complement strand
AGCTGGATGCAATAATCGCATGCCATTGTGCATTAGCTTGTTTAGTTTACACTCGAAGTAGATTGGTCCCTCTAAGCAAAATCCCAATTCGTCGGTCCTCCGACGTGATGTCGAGAGTGACCGACTGAAAGGGAACCGTTTTCAACACTGATAATAATATGAAATGTTTCTTAAGAACCAAAAAATCATATCAAAATGATTTCTGAAGAATTACGTGACACTGAAAAGTGGAGTAATGGCTGCTGAAATTCATCTTTGCCATCTCAGGAATAAATAGACTTATTTCATAATAGACTTATTTCAAGAACAGAAATAAATCTTACCCACCCCAAACTTTTAAACAGTAGTGTAAATATTTCAAACACCAATTATTAATATTTAATATTATTAATACTAAACCTTTACCTTTTGTTTTCTAAGATGGTGACTTTTCTGCTGGTGCAATAATGGTGAGAAAAAGAGATTTCAGTTCAGTTTCATTTTTAAGTTTGAGAAAAACCTTAGTGAAGTTGTGTCTGTATGTTTAATAGAGATTGTAGGAAGTATTTTAACACAAAATTACACTCATCATCTCTGAACCATTCACACAGGGTGCTGCTGAAAACGACGCTATGGTTGGTAGTGTTAATCAGTCCGGGACAATTCCTTATCAGGACAACCAGAGAGAGTCCAGCACACAATCAGCAAAGGTATATTACATCAAATATTTACACGATTTCCTCTGTACTTTTATTTTTCTTTTTTTCTTTAATTGTTGTATTAATTAATCTCTGAACAGCCCTCTAAGCCTGGATGGTTCAGTGGCTGGTTCAAGTCTAAGCCTAAAGAAGACCCAAAAGAACAAATCCCAGAACCCAAACCCACCACTAGGGTAAATGCTCTTACATTTCCTATCAAAAAATAACAGTCTAAGGAAGTTTGTGATAGAAAAGATCTAAATCAGAACATGTCATAAACTGCTGTATAAAATAACTATATTCACTAATCATGTGGCGGAAAAGAGGAAAAACTGAAACCCTTGTCAATTATAAAAAATTAACCATTTGTGCCATGGCACCTTTAAACTGCCATATTCTATAGTCAGTATTTCAATAATTGAAATTATTTGGAGAAGTGAGCTATTCAAGTTAATTTTGTCTTGCATGGAATAAGTATCCTTTTTTACACTCATTACATTCATCAAAGTGACTTGAACCTGATAAATTTTCCAAGTTGTAAATACATTTCATCCATACAGTGGTCCTAAAAAGCAATTGGATTACTTATTCACATTATAAAGCAAAAATATCAAAGCAACACTGCAAAAAATGCTTTTCTTACTTAGATTTTTTTTGTCTTGTTTCCAGCTAAAATATCTAAAAATTCTTAAATCAAGAAGGATTTTCTTGACAAGTAAAAATTTCAAACAGAAAACAAGTAAAACAACAATTATTTTGCTTAACCCATTGGCAGATAATTTTGCTTGTTTCAGGCAAAAACTCACTTAGTTTTGACATGTTTTTTCTGAAAACAAGACAATAATTTTTACTTGTCAAGAAAATCCTTCTTGATTTAAGAATTTTTTGATATTTTGGCTGGAAACAAGACAAAAAATCTAAGTAGGAAAAGCATTTTTTGCAGTGAAGTGACAGTTTTCAACCAAAATTGATTTTACAGACATTTAAGGATGGCAGACGTATTCAGATACTTTTTGGGAGCACTATATACTGACAGTATTAATGATGCACCATTTTTCACTGAGCCTCGTTTGCGGTCAAGTAACATTTTTTTTTTTCTGTTTCTTGTTAGGAATCAACAGCCAACTTTCCTTTCCCTTCTCCTCCTCCACTCATCCCAAAGGCATCACAGCCCCAACTCAGTGGGATCAATCCTTTTTCTAGGAGCGCTGGTGAGTAAAGATCATCTGTACGTCTTGCCTGGTTTTGGCATCACTGACTCGAAGCTCTGAGACGGTTACACTGAATGAGTCTGAGCTGACAGAATCAAACTTTTCTTGAATCACTGCACTTTTCGTTCTGTTTGACAACTGTCAATTTTAACATCCAACCCTGATCATACATCTCTTGCAGAATTAGTAAAGAGGGATAAAAAAATGCAGTTTGTTTTGTCTTATTTGAAAATACAAAATAATAACGGGTCAATTTAAAATGTAGTTATTTTGTCTTGTGGACTGTATATAAACATCTGTTATGTGAAATAGCTTAGTTGGGGGATTACTAAATAAAATGCCATTTTAATTTTATTTTTTATTTAAAATTTATTAAAAAATAAAGCCTTTTCAAATTTTATCCACTTAACATATAACATAGTCAATAAAGTTCATTTAATTTTTCTTAGGGTTCTTGAAGTGGAAATATGGAAAACGGTGAATTTTACATTTCTGATTTCTGGGCCTGGAAAAGTAAAGGTTAATAAGATCTTAAAAAGCAAAAAGAAAGTTGTGGAAATTTGTTGGTCAAAAGGTGCTTTTATCTGGAATAATTATGTAATATTTATGTTTGACATCCATATATGGCCAGTATTTTTGCACACGTTAGATATTTTAAAGTTCAAACAAGAGTTTTTTTAACAAGTTTAATATAAGCATAATTTTCTTTCTTTGTTACAGGACAAAAATTGTCTGGGACAATGAGTCCGAATCAAGGGTCCATTTCACAGGTAGAAATCCTTATAAATGCCTATATTTATCATAACTGTCATGCAAATATTCAGGTTAATTGTTTTGTTCATAGGGTCCCTAATGAAGGTTCGTAATTGAGGAATAATCATCAAATGAGGAACTCTGGGATGGACTTTCAGCCTCGTGACTAGTGTTCACATGACCAAGGGATTCCATAGGCACACCCCTTCAGTTCCACTAGAGGAGGTCAGAGGGGCCTATGCATCTTTATATACAGTAACACCTGTGGTTACAGAAATACACTGAGGACATAGAGTTCTTGATATAATCTGTTAAGGGTTTGGTGCCCAGTCTTCTTTGAATGAAGACACTGAACAGCTGAGGCACAGCTCCCCGTGCTGACTCTAGGGATTTGTGTCATTCCCTTTGGGAACGGGGACCAGATGGAAATGGGTGCTGAGCAAAGGTGCTGTGACCTATGGAAACATTAATTTAAGACGTCTCCTCAGCTGGCAATGTCAGTAAATTGTATAACATGTAACACTTCCATCCCTCATCCCACCCCCCCACATGCAAAATTATTGTAATAATTTAAGTGGCTTTCACAATTCAAATGTTTAAGATATGGCGCCGGAGAGTAGTGAAAATGTGGGAAATGTTGTAATTGTACAGGTGGTCCCTTTGGGTCACAGCCTTGATTTATTCCAGAGGAAGAGATATTGAATTAAACATGTTTTATTCAATATCTCTACCAAAAAAAAAATACTTTTTGTTGTAAAAAAAAAATCTAATAAAAAGCAATAGTATTTGTACATGCCAATGTATTTGATTAACAAGTAAAAATATAATTAGTCAACTAAAAATATGCTATGAGCCAACAATTCTTGTTGCATAGCAGAACAGTGGAATTTGACAAGATGTATGCCATCTTCTTTTACCATGAGTGTGCAGATCTGGCAGCAGAGGGACAAATGTTAGCAGAAGTGTGGAACTCTGGGAATTAGGTCTTGTGTTCTATACATACAGAGGGAACAACATGATTGAGTCACTACACACTCTGATGTTTCCAACACCACATTTCACACATAAATCCTGAAAAATACTTTTATTTAGTCTGTGACATTTTAAATTGAAAAAAAAGCATTTTTGTTTATGATGGTAATGACATATTCACAATTATACACCATGTAATTTAATTTAAGTCCAAAAGAAAAGGTAACAGTTTATAATTAATTTAATTCATCATATAACATGTTCCACCAACCCCATCCTCACAACCTCAAAATACAATTACACATTTTCCCCTACTGCATACATTTAGTACCAAAATATAGCACTACCACATAGTAATAGTAACATTATATAGCTTTAACAACATATCTTGTAACTTGAAATAGCACTGCGCATCCGACAGCTCTAAGAGAATTCACAATATTCTTGATCACTTTCTCTGTTTCTCTCGCACACAAAATCTGCCTTGTTTGGCAAGATGCCATCAGCTGCCATTAACATTTTTCAAATGGCTCACCAGTGTGTTTACAGTGTGTTCTTTTACTAGGAATATACACAGTGATTTATTTGAAATCAAAGTTTTTCATTAGTGGTCCCCACAATTCCCTGCAGTTAACACTACTGAAAATAAGTACAAGCCAAATGTTTTTTTTTTTATTCTAGCTATAACTATGTTGTTAAATATGTCTAAATATAACTATGTTGTTAAGGCTGAATTCTGATAGATAGATAGATAGATAGATAGAATAACCCAAGTTTACTTGCTATCCTCCAGTTACTTTAATGCGAAATGGGTAGGTTTAGGTAATGCAAGTCGCAGCGTCAGCATGACTTTGCATGTGTTCTGTAAGCAGGGAATCCTGGGGGAAAGATTTACTGCACTGCCCGCAAACAAAGATTGTGCCCTCTCCATGCTGCTTCTGATGCTTCCTGAGTGCCGCAAGGTGGCTGAATGACATATCGCAGCTTTGGCAGTGATAGGAGCACTTAGCTGCGTGAATACGCTGGTGTCGCACTAGCCGGGACGCCGTGGCGAATGCCACCCCACACTCTGAGCACTTGTGTGGCCGCACTCCGCTGTGAACTGTGATATGTTCAGCGAGGTTGGAGGACTTGGTGAAAGCTTTGGAGCAAATGGAGCAGGTGTAGGGACGCACACCGCTGTGGATTTTCCTGTGCTCTGTCATGCGACTGGCCAGGGCAAATGCTTTCCCGCACTCCGGGCAAACAAAGGGCCTCTCACCCAAATGTGTGCGCTCGTGACGGAGAAGAGACAGGGGTTTGTTGAAGGTTTTGCCACACTGCTTGCAAAGAAACGGCTTGTTGTTGGTGTGCATGTTGCGCTCGTGCTTCCGCAGGTCTGAGGAACGCACAAAATCCTTGCCACATTCCTCACAGATGTACGGCTTCTCTCCGGTGTGCGTTCGGATGTGTTTGCGGAAGTCAGAGGACCAAATGTAGCGTTTCTCACAAAATGGGCATTGGTACGGTCGTTCACCCGTGTGTAGCCGCTTGTGCTGCTGAAGAGTTCCTTGGTGCGAGTAGGCTTTCCCGCACAGGTCACAAACATGTGGTTTAAGACCTTGGTGAGTGTCGATGTGGCTCAACAGATTGCTGGACTTTTTGAAAGCCCAGCTGCAGTACGGGCACTTGTACGGACGGTTTTCCGTGTCTCCCTCCATTCCTCGCTTCTTCATGGCTGCAAAGGCAAAATGATTTTTTAAAACCTGCTTCTGCGAAGAGTTCAGGCTGTTTGCTTCGTTTCCCTCAGCCTCGCATTCATCCCCCACAGTCTCCTGCCGATCTCTTGGAAGCGCTGTCAGTTCACGTGGCGCAGTGATATCCACCTCCTGTTTCACTTTCACATTGGTGATGCTGATCGCTTCCAAGTGCTCATGATTCAGTCGGGAATCAGATCCAGGCTCAGCCTTTACATCAGTTATATCAACTTCTCTCTCCTTTTCATAGGATTGCTCAGAAAATTTATCAGGAAGGTGGCATGTAGCTTGAGTCCTTGAATTCTCTTGGATTCGTAATTTTTTTGTTTTTCTTTCATCGCAACTGGTAGAAGTACTGATGTCCTCTTCACTGGGTAGATTATAACTAATTTTCATGGTGTCAGTAATGTTACTCTCCATAGGCAGATAATGCCTCTTGCTGATGAGAATCTTTCTAATACTTCGTTTTGATATGTAGACATTGTCTGTAAAAGCTGTTGAATTCCACAGGTCATTCATTTGATCCATTGCAGATGATTCCTTGAGTAGAATTTAGTGCATCAACCTTTATTAACAAATTGAAAGGTCTGTGTGATCTATGTTTGCGACTCCTGAAAAAGAAAAAGCATTGGTTCAGTTCTCCGATTTATATTCTTGAGAAATACAGTTAATCTTAATTTTATGAACTATAGACTAATACTTTACACCTCAAAATAAATATTTTACTGAAACATCCTGCTGCCCTACATAGAACACGAGTTTTTGATATAATTCATATCAAGAAGTCAAAATTCACTACAATTCATTATACACCAAATACAATCATTTCTAAGATGCTGGATTTGTGAGTACTGATGGTATAATGAAGCTATTAAGATATCCAGCATAAATTATACTAACTGGAAACCCTCCAGTAGATTCTCTTGGAAGAGTTACACACTCTTTGAGCCTGCAAAGTCTTTATCTCAGCTGTCATAGTGCATAGTAGGGACTTTCAAGAATCATTAAAACATCCCACACACGCAAAGAGTCTCTTACCTTGGCAGCACCAAGTCCACCAATGGTGATTTCAAAGAGTGCAATTAATCCACTTCCTCTTCAGGGTGGACATTTAAGATACCATAGGAGGAGCCAGAACGCAGTTAGACTTGCTTCACGTGGGGGAGTGCAACATCTTTTTAGCAGTGGTCAGCACTTTAGCAAAACCATTTGCTGTCGGGAAAGATCAACTCATTGACACTTTCACTCATGCCAGCTGTGAGGCACATGGGATATTTCCTGGGGAGCACTGCATAAACATGCTGATGCAATTACAACCTACCAGAATTATATTTGCTTTGTTGTTTGTTTTGTAGGCTGTTGCAAAATTATGAAGCAGTCATTCCACTTATTAATCACATGTAGTAAAATGAGCCATCTAGTCCAGCCTATATACGGTATCTCTAATAGCAGGTTCTATGTTTGTTGTTCACAGATCAATTTACACTGCAGCAATTTTTAACCACATTTTCTCATTCGTATAAATGGTATGGCTGTTTTTTTTTTATCTGACTGAGGAGATGTCAATATTCCACATTCCATTCTTTAGTTAATTTAATTAGCATGTAAATATTTCTACTAATTCACTTATTGAGTGAAAGAATTAAGAACAGGAATAACCTGCTTATGTTAGACATAACTGACAACCTGATACCCATCCAGCACATATAGATAAAAAAAAAGTGTCAGAGGAAATATGAGAGGAAGAGAACATACTGTAGATCAGCTAGTACAAGACACCTGTTTGCCGCTTAAGGTTCAATTTACCCCTCAGTGTAAATGCTGATGGTAGGGTATCCTGACATTGAGGCCTACTCTGACCAGAATAAAAATAATTGGTGGATTGTTTTGCAGTGTTTGAAGAAAATGTTAGACATTTTGTCAGCCTTTCTTTATATGCATGTATGTATGCATATAAAAATGCTTGCCAAAACAATCCACCAAGCTTAGTGTTCTTTCTCTACTAATTTAAGAGTTAATGAGAATGCGGTGAGTTACTCTCAACAGTCTGTACATAAATGTAATTTTATGTTGTATGGCACAGTATGATAGATCACATAGGAGAGAATGGGGTTGGTTGGCACTGGGTTAATTTCTGGTTCATAAATAAATATAAGACCAGCTCATTTGTATCCTGGAACAAATTGAGCTGCAGCAGTATATGTAAGACTAGCTAGCACACTAATAGTTGCCAGACAGCAACCCTAGCTCCTTTAATGACACAAAACCTTTTTAAATGCACTTGTTGCACACGCATGTCATCGTGTTAATATAATACTTGAACTACTTGCGTACTTGCCTTTTCAGCAGCCCATTAAAAGCACCAGAAGCTCCAACAACAGCTGCAGTTTGCTGTCGCCCATGCTGTGCTGAGCGCATATGCACAGCTGAGATAGTTGTTACCGATTATAGAGCCTGGCCTACCAAAAACATGGCATTGCTTTCAGATTTTCCAGAAAATGAACAATTAGTGTAAGAGTAAATTGCATTTATCCCTCCAAGAGACTTTAAAATGCCATTCCTCTTTAAATAGAAATAATGGCAATGTGCCAGCCTTGCACAGTCCCATTACATAAATCATTATATAAGATATGTTCTAGATTTATATTTATAATTTATTTAAGAATACTAATTGAAATTATCATTATATTAAGGACACATGACTGTATTAAAAGATTTATTAATTAATACCATATTTATTTTAATAATTGTTTAGATTTAGCATTGGTTTAAAATCCTGGATAGCACAAAGGGCAGTGGAAATGTCACTGGCAGAAAAAAAAAACATGATGGAGAGGGATCAAGTCAACTTCTGACACAACATAGAAAGGGAACCTGGATGGATAGAATGACTTTGAGAAAGACATTTGGACTGGCTCAGAGTGTGAAAAGAACAAGGTGGTTGAGGTGAACTCCAGTTCAAAGCGTGAGAGTTGCCAGTGAAAGTTGCCAGTGTTTCTGTTTAGTATGTATACACACATACTTACAGGTATATACTGTACACACTGATCAATCACAACATTAAAACCACCTGCCTAATATTGTGGAGATCCCCCCCGTGCTGCCAAAACAGCTCAGATGAACTGAAGCATGAACTCCACAAGACCTCTAAACCTGTCATCTGGTATCTGACACCAAGACTTTAATAGCAGATCTTGCAAGTTGCATGGTGAAGTCTCCATGGATTGGATTTGTTGGTCAAGTACATCCCATAGATTCTCAGTCGGATTGACATCTGAGGAATTTGGAGGATGGAGGATGTTCATCATACTGTTTCTGAACAATTATTACTGTGTATCAGGATGAAGTGTCCTGCTGGAAGAGGCCATTTGCAATCAGGGAACTCTACTGCCATGAAGGTCTGTAACTCTAGGTAGGTATGTGTTAATATAACATCCACATGAATGCCAGGACCGAAAGTTTCCCAGCATATCATCTACTGCTATAACACTACATCCACCAAAATGCTTTCTTCCCCTAGTGCATCCCTGGCCATTTCTTGCCCAGGTAAACAATGCATACACATACAACCATCCTCCTGATCAACAAAAATGAGACTTATCAGACCCAGCAATTTTCTTCCATTGCTCCATGGTCCAGGTCTTATGCTCACGTGTCCGTTGACGGCACTTTCAGTGGTGGACAGAAGTCATCATGGGCATTCTGACCAGTCTGCGGCTACGCAACCCCATACATCAACTGGGATGCACTGTGCATTCTTTCAGTAATTTGAGTATATATATTATTTTTAACTGTTCCATCATTCTTTTAAAAAGTCATTCTGTTTCATCAGCAGTTATTCTGCTCGTAAGTACGGTTTATGGTTCCATTAATACATGAACTCTCTTAATACATTGGTTTGGAATCACGATAATGCTAGTAAATGCTCTCTAATATAACCATTCATAAGTTTTATAGTCTCTCTGGAAGATTCAGTTCATACAAAAAAAAAAGTCACCATCACGCTTTACATGTTACCCTTGGGAGATATTATCAGGAAACACGGTGTTAGCTTTCACTGTTATGCTGATGATACTCAGCTCTATATTTCTTTGCAGCCCGGCGAAACATACCAATTTGAAAAACTAGTGGAATGCATAGTCGATATAAAAAACTGGATGATGAGTAATTTCTTACTGCTAAATTCTGAAAAAACAGAGGTGTTAATTATAGGACCTAAAAACTCTGCATATAATAACCTAGAACACTCCCTAAGACTTGATGGCTGCTCTGTCAATTCTTCGTCATCAGTTAGGTGTGCTATTTGATAGCAATCTTTCGTTAGAAAGCCACGTTTCTAGCATTTGTAAAACTGCATTTTTCCATCTCAAAAATATATCTTAAATTACGACCTATTCTCTCAATGTCAAATGCAGAAATGTTAATCCATGCGTTTGCACAATGTGACTTTGCTGCTGCCTGAAATTGAACTGATGATTTCGTCTGGTCAGAGGAGAACTGGCCCCCCGACTGAGCCTGGTTTCTCCCAAGGTTTTTTCTCCATTCTGTCACCAATGGAGTTTTGGTTCCTTGCCGCTGTCGCCTCTGGCTTGCTTAGTTGGGGACACTTCATTTCCAGTGATATCGTTGACTTGATTGCAAAGATACTATTTAAACTGAACTGAGCTGGATGATGACATCACTGAATTCAATGATGAACTGCCTTTAACTGAAAATGTAGTGTTTACTATTGTCACTTTTGCATTATTGACACAATATTTTCCTAATTAATGCTGTACAGTTGCTTTGACACAATCGGTATTGTTAAAAGTGCTATATAAATAAAGGTGACTTGACTTGACCATCAACTTGTTTGTCCTGTGAGCAATATTTAAATGCATGTTTTTCATTCATTTTATTTAGGCTATGTCACATGTCCAGTACTCTGAATCATCCTAAAACAAAAACAGCAGCGCAAGAATGCTCAACGCTGTTACTAAATATTTCTCAGTTCATTTTGTTTTATTCAAATACAGAGGAACACACTGATTATTCAGTCAGTAAGTTTTATAGCTTAACTCAATAATTAAAATATTATCTTTATACACATGCTGTATGTTATACAGTACAGAAATGATGAGAAAGACTTTTAAAACATTATGTAAATGTGATCAAATGTTTCATGGATTTAATATACAAGCAACACTGTATCAACTAAGACTTAAAGGGTTCACCCAAAAATAAAAATTCTCTCATCACCTCAAGTCATTCCAAACTTGCATGAATTGTTAAATACACATATATATATATATATATATATATATATATATATATACAGTGGTGGCCAAAATTGTTAGAACACCTGACAGATCTGAACGTATTGACCTTTTTTTGCCACTAAAACATGATTTAATTTCATAATGTTCATGAAACATGCAGATGGTTGCTCTGAGCTCAACAAATATCAGATGAAGTGAGTCATACTGTTTTTATCCACTTTTAACTTTAATATTTGATATGTCTACATTTTGTAGCAGTTACAGCAGCACATCTCTCTGGCATAGTGTCAATATATTTCCTGAAAACTTCAACACTAATGTGATCCCATGCCTTTTGCAATTTATCTGTCCAGTTTATTTTCCAACTCGCCCCAAATTTGCTTGATGGGGTTGAGGTCCGAACTTTGAGGGGGCCAGTCCATCATTTTCAATGTTCCAGCAGATTCCGGCAATAGTTCGTTTTATGGGTATTGTAATGGCCAATTCAACAAAAACAACTGAAACCTCTTAAATATGGCAAGTGTTCTAATAATTTTGTCCACCGTTGTGTGTATATATATATATATATCTCGCAGCACCCTGTAATTAATTAGATTAAAATTTTTAATCGACTGACAGCCCTAATATATATATTAGGGCTGTCAGTCGATTAAAAATTGTAATATACTAAAAGCTAAATTTGGCTGTGAAAATACCCACAAAAGATAATTTAAAGCTATTATTGTGTTAAATGTTTAAGCTACAGCTGCCTAACATAAACTATAGAACATAAAAGAAGATAATTTGAGAAACATCTCAGTATCTTTTTATTCATGAAAGTCACTGGTGACCAAACCAGCTTTGTTAAAGGGGTCATATGATGCGATTTCAAGTTTTCCTTTCTCTTTGGAGTGTTAGAAGCTGATTGTGCATAGATAAGATCCCTGAAGTTGCAAAGACTAAAGTCTCAAAACCAAAGAGATATTCTTTATCAAAGTTAAGACTCTGCCACGCCCCCCTAAAACGGCTTAACCGTGGCTTGTGTACTGCAAACATACCAGCTTCATCACTGTGTCTGTTACGCGACTCTGTTCCCCTTTCGGGCTCTGTCTTTACATTTATTTTGAAAGCTGAAGTGATTATGGTAAGGGGTGTTACATTTCCGACGAGTGCTTGTGGTGTTCGGCCAATCAAAATGCACTGGGTCAGCTGGCCAATCAGAGCAGACTGCACTTGTCGGAAGGAGGGACTTTGTAGAAAACAAAGCGTTTGAGAGAGGCGGGGGATAGAGGACCTACAATAATGTACAG
Source organism: Sinocyclocheilus grahami (assembly GCF_001515645.1). Taxonomy (NCBI): domain Eukaryota; kingdom Metazoa; phylum Chordata; class Actinopteri; order Cypriniformes; family Cyprinidae; genus Sinocyclocheilus; species Sinocyclocheilus grahami. Next base: position 460,829 of record NW_015505712.1, on the reverse strand, counting down.
TATTTGAAAAATAATGTGTTTTTTGAACATTAAAGCATGTCAACATTCTGTTACACCAAATACACAAAATAATGATCTTTAAAAAAGCATCATATGACCCCTTTAACAACAGTCTTCAAAATAGTCATTCAGGTTTGTAACAACATGAGGGTGAGTAAATGATGACAATGTATTTATTTATTTTTTGAGAACTATCCCTTTAATGTTTTTTTATTATTATTATTTTAAATAAATGAAATTATAGGCTACTCTAAAAAATAAACTAAAACTATCAGCAGGTGGCGGTAAATATCTTTGAGTCGATTCATGGTCGATTGTTCAAACGGCTGATTCATTCAGGAATGAAGTAAACGCTTACTTTATGAATGGGCCTTTGAATCATTGGTTCATAAATGTGTTCACGCGGATTCATTCATAAACTAAACACTGCTGTGTTGCTCGGAGAAACAGTTCTGCTGTGGCTTTATAGGTAATATTTTCATTGGCAAAATTAAACAAAAACACAATATTGTGTTTAAAATATAACACAATATTAACTTCTTATTTACTGAACTGTTGTATCCAATCACATTTGCACTTGTGCAAATCAGGACCAAAGCGGCACTCGTGATTGCTCTCGCTGCTTGTGTGATATTTCTTATGGTTTAAGTATGAGACAAAAAGAAATGAGATATGAGACATACAGCGGCATTTTTTGCCCCAATATCTTGAATTTTAGGGCATAACTGCATTTATGTAGTTGTTGCCAGAGGCTTCATGCCCATAAAAGTGAGGGGGCACGTTTTGAGCCAAGTGGATTTTGAATGCAGCTTCCAAAAGACAAAAAATAGCCAAATAATATTTTCTATATTTGATACAATCACACCAGCATGATCAAATCGTTCAGCGCATCAGCTGCTAAATTCAAATCTGCGTTCGCTGGCTGGCGCTGAGCCAGAGACAGAAGCGATTTTACAGCACTGCGCATTAACCAATCACACACGATGCTGTTGAGCTTATGAGTGCAATGGCCAATCAGAGGTGGTCAGATGAGTCATCGCTAAAATGCCGGTGTTTTCTTCACTGCTGGCTGTCTGAAAACCTCTTTCTGGCGAATTATCTCGTTTGAAACAACAAACTGCTGGTGTGTGTATGAATCTGTAAGTAAGATATTAATTTCACAGTGTAAACAGCTTCAGTGATTTTAATGGGAGCTTTTGAGAGTGCTTAAACTCTAGACCAGGAGTGCCCAAACTCGGTCCTGGAGGGCCGGTGTCCCGCAGAGTTTAGCTCCAACCCCAATTAAACACCTGAACCAGCTAATCAAGCTCTTACTAGGCATACTAAAACTTCCCGGCAGGTGTGTTGAGGCAAGTTGGAGCTAAACTATGCAGGACACCAGCCCTCCAGGACCGAGTTTGGGCACCCTGCTCTAGACTGTCAGTGAAAATGTTCTTTGATAATGTAAATGTTCTTTGCTCTCTTTCTGTACAATGAAAGTGTTATGATAAGTAACCTAACTTACAATGTTTTTATTCACATTAACTTTCAATGTTAAATTCACATTAAATATAAAGTCAGTAGTAGGCTATTAAAAATATGCTATGGCATGACACCCATATCTGTTAGGCTACTTAAGTAAACCAACAGGTTTTTATGTATAGTTAATAGACTAAATTATTAGGCTACTTTGACCGTCGCCCACTATAGATCAACTAACATAATCTATAAAGGTGAGAATCGAGATATTTCATGATATAGTGCGTTTGGTAATGTTTCGAAGGAAAAAAATAAATAAAACATGAGTGGTATTGAGGCTGCTGTGTGTCACATGGCAACCCCTCCCAACTCGTGCCCCCTCAAAAATAATGAGTGCATGACGCCCCTGGTTGTTGCCCTGCATCATATTTGTCAACAGTCAACACTTGAGTCTATAATTAGGGGTTTACATGTCATGTCCATGGACTCTATTATCATTTTTACTACATTTTCATAAACTTTTATAGGTAATATTTTCATTGGCAAAATTAAACAAAAACACAATATTGTGTTTAAAATATAACACAATATTAACTTCTTATTTACTGAACTGTTGTATCCAATCACATTTGCACTTGTGCAAATCAGGACCAAAGCGGCACTCGTGATTGCTCTCGCTGCTTGTGTGATATTTCTTATGGTTTAAGTATGAGACAAAAAGAAATGAGATATGAGACATACAGCGGCATTTTTTGCCCCAATATCTTGAATTTTAGGGCATAACTGCATTTATGTAGTTGTTGCCAGAGGCTTCATGCCCATAAAAGTGAGGGGGCACGTTTTGAGCCAAGTGGATTTTGAATGCAGCTTCCAAAAGACAAAAAATAGCCAAATAATATTTTCTATATTTGATACAATCACACCAGCATGATCAAATCGTTCAGCGCATCAGCTGCTAAATTCAAATCTGCGTTCGCTGGCTGGCGCTGAGCCAGAGACAGAAGCGATTTTACAGCACTGCGCATTAACCAATCACACACGATGCTGTTGAGCTTATGAGTGCAATGGCCAATCAGAGGTGGTCAGATGAGTCATCGCTAAAATGCCGGTGTTTTCTTCACTGCTGGCTGTCTGAAAACCTCTTTCTGGCGAATTATCTCGTTTGAAACAACAAACTGCTGGTGTGTGTATGAATCTGTAAGTAAGATATTAATTTCACAGTGTAAACAGCTTCAGTGATTTTAATGGGAGCTTTTAAACTATGCAGCCCTCCAGGACCGAGTTTGGGCCCCCTGCTCTAGACTGTCAGTGAAAATGTTCTTTGATAATGTAAATATGTAAATGTCTCTTTCTGTACAATGAAAGTGTTATGATAAGTAACCTAACTTACAATGTTTTTATTCACATTAACTTTCAATGTTAAATTCACATTAAATATAAAGTCAGTAGTAGGCTATTAAAAATATGCTATGGCATGACACCCATATCTGTTAGGCTACTTAAGTAAACCAACAGGTTTTTATGTATAGTTAATAGACTAAATTATTAGGCTACTTTGACCGTCGCCCACTATAGATCAACTAACATAATCTATAAAGGTGAGAATCGAGATATTTCATGATATAGT
>NW_015505712.1:449747-455961 GCF_001515645.1 Sinocyclocheilus grahami | reverse complement strand
GGAGTCAGCTGTCTTAACCGTGGCTTGTGTACTGCAAACATACCAGCTTCATCACTGTGTCTGTTACGCGACTCTGTTCCCCTTTCGGGCTCTGTCTTTACATTTATTTTGAAAGCTGAAGTGATTATGGTAAGGGGTGTTACATTTCCGACGAGTGCTTGTGGTGTTCGGCCAATCAAAATGCACTGGGTCAGCTGGCCAATCAGAGCAGACTGCACTTGTCGGAAGGAGGGACTTTGTAGAAAACAAAGCGTTTGAGAGAGGCGGGGCATAGAGGACCTACAATAATGTACAGTATTTGAAAAATAATGTGTTTTTTGAACATTAAAGCATGTCAACATTCTGTTACACCAAATACACAAAATAATGATCTTTAAAAAAGCATCATATGACCCCTTTAACAACAGTCTTCAAAATAGTCATTCAGGTTTGTAACAACATGAGGGTGAGTAAATGATGACAATGTATTTATTTATTTTTTGAGAACTATCCCTTTAATGTTTTTTTATTATTATTATTTTAAATAAATGAAATTATAGGCTACTCTAAAAAATAAACTAAAACTATCAGCAGGTGGCGGTAAATATCTTTATGAGTCGATTCATGGTCGATTCGTTCAAACGGCTGATTCATTCAGGAATGAAGTAAACGCTTACTTTATGAATGGGCCTTTGAATCATTGGTTCATAAATGTGTTCACGCGGATTCATTCATAAACTAAACACTGCTGTGTTGCTCGGAGAAACAGTTCTGCTGTGGCTTTATAGGTAATATTTTCATTGGCAAAATTAAACAAAAACACAATATTGTGTTTAAAATATAACACAATATTAACTTCTTATTTACTGAACTGTTGTATCCAATCACATTTGCACTTGTGCAAATCAGGACCAAAGCGGCACTCGTGATTGCTCTCGCTGCTTGTGTGATATTTCTTATGGTTTAAGTATGAGACAAAAAGAAATGAGATATGAGACATACAGCGGCATTTTTTGCCCCAATATCTTGAATTTTAGGGCATAACTGCATTTATGTAGTTGTTGCCAGAGGCTTCATGCCCATAAAAGTGAGGGGGCACGTTTTGAGCCAAGTGGATTTTGAATGCAGCTTCCAAAAGACAAAAAATAGCCAAATAATATTTTCTATATTTGATACAATCACACCAGCATGATCAAATCGTTCAGCGCATCAGCTGCTAAATTCAAATCTGCGTTCGCTGGCTGGTGCTGAGCCAGAGACAGAAGCGATTTTACAGCACTGCGCATTAACCAATCACACACGATGCTGTTGAGCTTATGAGTGCAATGGCCAATCAGAGGTGGTCAGATGAGTCATCGCTAAAATGCCGGTGTTTTCTTCACTGCTGGCTGTCTGAAAACCTCTTTCTGGCGAATTATCTCGTTTGAAACAACAAACTGCTGGTGTGTGTATGAATCTGTAAGTAAGATATTAATTTCACAGTGTAAACAGCTTCAGTGATTTTAATGGGAGCTTTTGAGAGTGCTTAAACTCTAGACCAGGAGTGCCCAAACTCGGTCCTGGAGGGCCGGTGTCCCGCAGAGTTTAGCTCCAACCCCAATTAAACACCTGAACCAGCTAATCAAGCTCTTACTAGGCATACTAAAACTTCCCGGCAGGTGTGTTGAGGCAAGTTGGAGCTAAACTATGCAGGACACCAGCCCTCCAGGACCGAGTTTGGGCACCCTGCTCTAGACTGTCAGTGAAAATGTTCTTTGATAATGTAAATGTTCTTTGCTCTCTTTCTGTACAATGAAAGTGTTATGATAAGTAACCTAACTTACAATGTTTTTATTCACATTAACTTTCAATGTTAAATTCACATTAAATATAAAGTCAGTAGTAGGCTATTAAAAATATGCTATGGCATGACACCCATATCTGTTAGGCTACTTAAGTAAACCAACAGGTTTTTATGTATAGTTAATAGACTAAATTATTAGGCTACTTTGACCGTCGCCCACTATAGATCAACTAACATAATCTATAAAGGTGAGAATCGAGATATTTCATGATATAGTGCGTTTGGTAATGTTTCGAAGGAAAAAAATAAATAAAACATGAGTGGTATTGAGGCTGCTGTGTGTCACATGGCAACCCCTCCCAACTCGTGCCCCCTCAAAAATAATGAGTGCATGACGCCCCTGGTTGTTGCCCTGCATCATATTTGTCAACAGTCAACACTTGAGTCTATAATTAGGGGTTTACATGTCATGTCCATGGACTCTATTATCATTTTTACTACATTTTCATAAACTTTTCACTTTAAGCAATGATCACTTTTATATCAGGGGACATTTCTAATTCTTTTAATACAAGAATCCAACAGATACCCATCTTTTGTCTTGCAAAAATGGCATATTCTATACTGTAATTTGCTGATTTTGTGCTGTCCAATTTGGTAAATGTGAGGTTTTGCTTTTCAGATTAGCTCTAAAATACATGATTCTGTATATATTTCTTATAAATATTTGTCCAAAATAATCATTAAATTATGAGAAAAATATTTTGCTCATGCAGCTACATTAAATCATCCATTTTGTGTATGTTCGAGAAATCAGTGTCAACTGTGTTACTCCCTATAAATCAGCAGTGGTTTGTTCAGAAGTCACATGTTCAACATCATGTGATGTAATTTCCTTTTTTGGAGGGAAATTTGAAGACAGTGTGGTAAGTCATAACTACTCCTCTTCAATATTTGATCTATATTATTGTCTGCATATAGAGTAGATCAATTGACCGGCGTCAACTGTCTTATCAACATGTTCTGGTGAACTTGCGTCACATGATAAATTTAAAAATATGTAGAGAAAGAATATAAAAACATAACTTAAACAAGGTCATGTACCAACTAGTCCAAGGTCAGCAGTTTGCACAAGGCCCTAAAATGGGCGAAATGTCAACTGTGTTACCTGTCACCTGTGAGACCCATCATCTGTAACAGTTAACAAAGATTATCATGGTTGGCAATTCAGTGTCAATTTATGCTCGCACTGAGTGTTGTTGATAAAAAAAAATATTCACAATCTATTGTCATTACACAGAAATTACATAGGAATTGCCTAAAACCATGATTTGCATTACAATGGATAAACTTAACTGATCTATAATCATGGCCACGCTTTCTATGAACTCAGTAGCCATAATATTATATAAACATTATATTCACATTTGTCAAGGGTTATAAAGCATTCAGAATATCTATTTCTTCTTAGTCACGAAGTGTCATGATGCATTATAAAACTTCATTTACCTTTATAATAATATATTAATTAACATTATAATATATAATATTATAATGTGTGTTTAAAATGCTTTATGGATACTTCATACTTACCTGTCAATTGTGTTACTTTATCAACTGTGTTATGTCTCTCATCATATATATATATATATATTAGGGCTGTCAGTTTAACGTATATACATATACATTATATAGAGTATATACAGTATATACTGTACATATATACACACACACGTGTATGTGTATATATATATATATATATATATATACATACATATACATACATACATACATTAAGTCATGTATTTGTTATTTTGCCATTTTTACTGCTGTTTGAACCTTATTTTGTTTTTGCATTTCCGATAACTTGTATTTTTCCAATAAACATTCTTTAGAATTAAGCTTACATGTATCTGCTTTTTATTTCCAGTTTATTTATTTTTGAAGGCCAGCATAAATATTCTGGTCCTGAGGAGGAGGAGGCCCTGTTCCATATAAAGAGGACATTCTGTTCTCTTTCCCCACAATTCAGTCCTGGCTTTTGTTTAAAAATCACATTCAAACCAAATGGAGTAAACAACCTGGTATGCCACATGTGTCCAGCAGAGGTCACTATAATCTTACTTATACTACAGTATGTTTACCAACACGTTTCATTAGAGAATTCAATTAAAGTCCTGATACAAAATGTTAATATGTAAAGTGGTCCGTGAAACACGAGAAATGTTTGATTTACGTATGATAGCTATGTCCTTGTATACCAATATTCAAAGTGGCAAAACTGTGGTGTTACAACTGACATTTATTTCTCCTGGTGTCTGTAATCCTGTGTTGATCCGTCGTTTTTCATTGTGTGTGTTATGTCTGCATGTAGTGCAGTTCCTAGCCTGCCTGTCTGTTTTTCCCCCTCGGGGTTGTTTTAGTTTGTTTTTGTTTCATTGTATTATTAAAGGAAAGAACCATTCATCCTGCACGTGAGTCCTCGCTTCATCTCTCCACACGCACTGTGACACTGATGGTCATCAGTACTGGTCAAAGACAGAACAAAACAGTAATGAATATGCATAATATGTCGTTATTACGAGAAAAATATGTCGTTTTAAAGGGGGTCATATGATGCGATTTCAAGTTTTCCTTTCTCTTTGGAGTGTTACAAGCTGTTCGTGAATAGATAAGATCCCTAAAGTTGCAAAGACTAAAGTTTGTAAAAAGACAGTATAAATCATTATAAGCTGTAATTATGTCCCCACACTGTAACTGATTTTTGTAATTTGAACAGTATTATACTGTAATATGTACAGTAAGATACTGTAAAATGTGTATACAATATTTTACTGTAAACAGCAAAGGATTATGGGAAAATATACGGTCACGCCGTTAACTCGAAGAAAGGTTAGTATATTATTTCTGTTTTATGCAAAACTGCGATATTTTAAGATGTTTTCACTTGTTAACAGCAAACTAACATTATTCATCTGTCATTTTTCATGTCGGGAGTTGGAGCCTTTTTTTCTGACTGACGGCCGGAATGCCGCCAAAAGGCTGATAACATGGACTGGTGAGTAAGTTAAGGTCACCATATTAGACGAAATAAACCTTAGTTAAACCGAGAAACACGTTTGTACATTCTGCTGCCCTTTAATGCAAGTTAGCTCCTCTGGCAAGTCGTTATTTAACCGTAACAGCGAACACTGTTTCAGTAGAGATTTTAAACAGTATTTTCTAGTACTTCTTTTGTTTGTTATTTTCAGATTTCTAGTCTGGATGTAGTCTGCAACGTCGGAGATGTATTTTGGATCCTCTTCTTGTGAATGCCATAGTATCGATGATAACATCAACTGGTAAGTTAATAATGTAATTTAGCCGAAGTTAACTAACTTAGTTGAACAAAGAGAAGCATAGTAAGTTATAAAGTCAGAAAGTGTGAACCAATGTCATATGTAACTTTAGAGACGGTCCCTAAATTCAGTGACAGACGTTAACATAAAACAGTGAGCTAACAACCTACTGAGGAACACTGAGTGAAGAAACACCAGTTAATAACATTTTGTATTTTATTTTAAAGTTTGTGGTCATGTCTGCATCGGAGGTGTACTGGAGTCTTGTGATTGCCTCGTAGCGGTGCTAACAGCAGGTGAGCTTCCATCAGCTTAACTAACTTTAATGTCACTAAATTAGCCTCTAGCTGCTGTGTGCAAATTATAATTAATTATACTTGTCTCTTTAAAAATAAAAAATTAAGCCATTTATCTAATGTAACTTTTAGCATAGCCTATTTTATTTGAAGTTTATCCCGTGTATTCTGATACATGCATTAATGTTTCTGGGCTAAGCCCCGGATATCCACTCACTGTAGAACTTCCCCTGGAATCAAACCCATTATTTCAACACTTTGCTCTACTGATTGAGAATGCATTGTAAAAAATGGAGCTTTAATAATTTGAATATTATGGATTATCAACTAATTATGCATCTTCCCTGTAGGTGCGTTCAGATGTAGTATATAACGTTTTTTTTATTAACGTCAAAGTGCATACAGCACCAACAAGTTTGACAGTCAAGGCAAATTCTGTAAACACTGCTTTGATAAATAATGTTTTTTTTTTCCTCTTGTGCTTGCAGATGGTCAACATTTGTGGCACCAAATGCATTGCAAGTCACAGATCAGCTGGAATTTTGGAAAGAGGGTGTAGCCTGAATTCCATCCTGCTGTTTCTCATCGGAGAGCTTGTCAACTTTTACTGTCAAAATGACTGAAATGTAACACAACACACATTTTTACTGTATTTTATTTACACTACCAGTCAAAAGATGTTGAACAGTAAGATTTTTAATGTTTCTTAAAGAAGTCTCTTCTACTCACCAAGCCTGCATTTATTTGATCCAAAGTACAGCAAAAACAGTACAATTTTGAAATATTTTTACTATTTAAAATAACTGTTTTGTATTTGA
>NW_015505712.1:448813-449462 GCF_001515645.1 Sinocyclocheilus grahami | reverse complement strand
CTGACTTATAGCTTTTGAATGGTATAGTGTATAGAGTTACTTATGCTTTTTGTTTCAAATAAATGCTGATCTTTAGATCTTTCTATTCATCAAAGAATCCTGAAAAAAAAGTGTACTCAACTGTTTTAAATACTGATAATAATATAAAAAAACTGTTTATCAGCATATTAGAATGATTTCTGAAGGATTATGTGAAAATTCAGCTTTGATCACAGGAATAAATTACATTTTATCATATATTCAAATAGAACGCAGTTATTTTAAGTAGTAAAATATCACAATATTACTGCTTTTACTGTATTTTGGATCAAATAAATGCAGGCTTGGTGAGCAGAAGAGACTTTAAAAACATTAAAAATCTTACTGTTCAAAAACTTTTGACTGGTAGTGTACTTGCCAATTTTTGCTTTTCAGTATGTGTATGTTTTTCCATGATACAAAGTCCCCGGGGGACTGTGGTGATACCCTTTTTTAAGCTAGTGCATCTGAGAGGTCAAGATTTGTAAGTTGTACTTTTAAAAGGAAAATGTTCAACGATTAAAAATAATATTATCAGAACTAAAGCTCATGAGTTATTGTGGGGGGGCTGGGTATGGTAAAAATCATGGTTTACAGTGCAGTACCACAATTGGATTGTTTTTTACAGGTA
>NW_015505712.1:447443-448711 GCF_001515645.1 Sinocyclocheilus grahami | reverse complement strand
TATTGTACTGTAAATGCAATTACAGTACTAATACTGTAAACATTTTTACAGTAAATTACTGGCATCCAGCTACCAGTAAGTCACTGTAAAATTTACAGCAACCTATTTACAGTGCACTGAATGCAACAAAAAGCTCGTTTATAATGGGTTTTATTGTTTTTGTCTCGTTGCTCTTACACGGCATATTTTACACTGCATCACAGTATGGTAAGGGCGTAACATTTCCGTCACACGCTTGAGGTATTCGGCCAATCACAACGCACTGGATAGCTGGCCAATCACAGCACACCTCGCTTTTCAGACCGATGAGCTTTGTAAAAATCGACGCGTTTCAGAAAGGCGGGGCATACAGGAGAAACAATAATGTACAGTATGTTGAACCTTAAACCGCATAAACACATTTCATTACAACAAATACACAAAATAATGTTCTTTTTAGCAGCATCATATGACCCCTTTAACGAGATAATTATGTCGCTTTAACGACATGACATATACTGTTTTTAGGAGAAAAGATAACATCTCGTTATTACGACATAATTGAGTGGAAAAACGAATATGTGCGTGGTAGCAATGCGTCACTGTAGTAAATAGCTTGGATTCCATTGACTTCGATTCTATAAACGAAAGATAAGTTTGGAAGAACATAAGGCTGACTAAATGATCACAGGATTTTCCATTTGGAGTAAACTATCCTGTTAATTTCCACCATAAATTATGTTTAGGTTGGGTTGCACTGTTTAGGTAATTCCAAAATTGTCATAGTTGTCAACAAGATCAAACAAAGCAACTGATTCTACACTTTTTTTGTCTACAATGAACAAATAACGCTTGGAGCATCACCATCGTGTGCAATGAAGCGACAGCCAGACCAGCTGCTGCTGCGTATGCCCTGGCATCCGAGCGAGATGTCAAGGAGGGGAGTCTTAGAGGACGTCTCACCCATAGAGAGATAGCTGGCTAGCGTCTCTCTTTAGGGGCATCTTCTCATAACCGCTTTTACCTTGTATGATGGAATCGATGGATGCGTGAGGGAAAAACGGCCTCTTCCATTCCTTCTCAATCTTTATATGAAAAAACAGGAAGAAAGGAAGGCTCACCTGAGCTGGAGGGTTATGGCCAGAAAAATAACGTTCATCGAGATATTTCGCGAGATATTTTCGCGATATTTCGAGACACGTCACTTTCTTCACCTGCTTCACGGCAAGTAAAGCCTCGCCATGGCGTGATCCATAATTTCCAAAAGCTCATCATACGCAGGGCAGGAG
>NW_015505712.1:439550-447305 GCF_001515645.1 Sinocyclocheilus grahami | reverse complement strand
GTGTCATCAGATGTTAAACAACGTCAACATGGATGCACACATCCTTAAATGCTTTGCTAGTGCTCGCCATAATGAGATAAATAGAGATCGCTCTTGCCACAGAAAGAAGCTGTGAGAAACTCTAATTATTAAAGGTTTACATAGAGATGGTTTGTTACCATATGTGTGACAGCAGAAGACTGGTCATTTGCTTTCAGACATCATTCTCAGTTTTGAGATCTGCTTAAATATAATACCTACACTGACTGTACTGCAATTATTTTTGCAATTAGATTCTAGCTAGTGACAAATTTTGGTTGTTTATTCAATTACTCTTTTGGATCGATAGATAGATAGATATTTTGTACATGATAAAATAGTCATTTGATTGAACCTATTGTTTACCTGTTAACATACTGTAGCCATAAACCAATACAGTTATATAATTGCTATTAGGCCAACAACAATAAAGTAATTAAAATTGCATAAATGTTAGGTTGATTTTATGTTTCAGGTTTATAGCTTACAGTTAATGTTATGAAGGCTGTAACTGAGAAGTTCTTTCAAACCCTGTACATTTTGGCTATCTATCTGTCTCATTTTAATGTGGTTAGATGTATAAACAATTTGCAAATTGATTCTCTTGGGAGTATTATGAAGACATTGCTCTTTTTGGTTGAATACCCTGCACTCTCAAAGAAAAAGTACAAAAAAGTGTAAAAAAAAAAAAAAAAAAAGAACAAAAGTTGAAAAAAGGGGGGACCCCAATAAAGTAATTAAAATTGCATAAATGTTAGGTTGATTTTATGTTTCAGGTTTATAGCTTACAGTTAATGTTATGAAGGCTGTAACTGAGAAGTTCTTTCAAACCCTGTACATTTTGGCTATCTATCTGTCTCATTTTAATGTGGTTAGATGTATAAACAATTTGCAAATTGATTCTCTTGGGAGTATTATGAAGACATTGCTCTTTTTGGTTGAATACCCTGCACCCTCAAAAAAAAAGTACAAAAAAAGTGTAAAAAAAAAAAAAAAAGTACAAAAGTTGTAACAAGGGTGGTACCCTCTCAAAAGTATTAATTTAAGTACTAACATGTACCACAACTTGGGAAGCACAAAAAAGTGCTTGCTTAAATACATGTGCATAAACTCTTTATTTATAAAAAACTTTATTTTGCAATATTAGTAGAACTATTGTTGGCTGAGAGAGGAGAGTTTGCGCTTTAAATATGAGACACAAGACAGAAAGCAGGACAGAAATGGCTCAGGACTGTTAGTACATTGATTTATGTGGGAAAAGGCTGAACTCACACTTACTTTTTTTAAATGAAAGCAAAAGAAGCTTCTCGGTTAGGAGACACATACTGTAGTGTCCTTTCTCCATTTAGGACACTTAATTAAATGCATATGCTTGGTGAAAGCACTGTAATTTATTAACTACAGAAGACTCGTGTTGCACTCCATCTCCTTTAACTCTCTCAGTTACAAATCTGAAGACATTCTCCCATTGAGGATTACAAAAAGCGCCCCGTTTTAAAAGCGTGACCAAGAAACAATGCATAGGGGGAAAAAACATTGCAAAATACATATAGGTTTTTAAGAGCCTTAAGCAAGTTATATTAAAATTAAATTGAATGAAACTCTAAAGGTTTGATGTCAGACCAGTTCCAGATTTTATCTGGGTTATAGGCAACTTTACTCATGCAAGGATGGTTGCATAAGCAGTTTAATTCAAAGCATACCCACATTTCACTAAACAGCGATTGAGGTTTTTCTGAACTTGTGATTTTTTTTGTGGAATTTTTCAGTCAATGAGTCAAAATACAGTTGAAACATGGTTTTAATTTGTAGTATAGCACTGTTTTCCATGAAAGCCCAGTTCAAATAACATACTTTTGTGGTAAAAGATGTGTGCTTAGTTTTTTGAATGTGTGCTTGTATTGTACTTCAACTCTATAAAGTTTGTATATTTTTATATTTTATAACTTGTAGTTGCAGATAATGTAATATTAATGAAAAAAGGCCATAAGTGTACATGACATGTTTTAACACATTTAAATACATTTGCACTTTAAAATAATCTAATTAAAAGTTTAAAATGTAATTAAAGTACATATTAAATATTTTATTCATATTTTCTTTTACTTTAAAAACACTTATTTCGATTAGTTGACTAACAAATCAAAGCAAATATAAAATATTTGATTATAATTACAACTGTAGTATTATTTGATATGAAATGAAAAGGTAATATATTTTAACTTCATAATTACAAATTATATTATAATTACAATATTTAAATGCACGATATACAATTTTTAATACAAATACATTGAAGTGTATTTTAGTTAACCATAAATGTTTGTCAGTATATTCAGAAGTACACTTTAACCATGTATCAAGACAAGAGAAAGAACCATACAATTACATATACATGTTTATTAAATTAAATTATGTGTCTTAAAACACTGCATTAATTTTTCTTTTTAAGTATATTATTAACAAAGTTCTCCTTTTTTTTGCACTTTATTTATTAATAACAAAGTACTCCTTTTAAAAGTATGCTAAAGTGTACTTCTTTTTTCACAAGGGTAACTATCACAGGAATAACTGTGAGCTTTTGTCATAGTCTGCTTATTTATTACTGCACCTCCCCCTCCCAAAGGCACCTTTGACCTTGTAGGCACTAGGAGCTCAAACGGAGTGGTGGATATGTAGGAGTTAGTGTGTTCCATCAGCTCCATGTCAGGTCAGATGAGTCTGACGTGTTCAGAGCTGGGAAAGAACTAGATAAATCCAAGAGATCGTGGGGATCACACCTCTTAACTCAGCTGGACGGGTCAAACTTTCCAAGCTGAGCCAACAGAAAGGCTGAGCACTTTGAGGCTGTGTGCGTGGAAAGTGTGTGATGTGGTGACTAGGGCTGAGTGTGTTCCTGATGTTTATCATCTCTGGCAGATCTCCAGTGGCTGTTGAAGAGCCACCTGCTGTAAGACTGGAGTTAGTTTGTACTTTTGTCCTCTCTGTTCAGCAGGGGTTTGACCACAGACAACATTATATTCTGTTCTTGGGAGTTAGCAGTTAGCAGTTCTTTAGCCATAAGATAAAACAAAACATAAATAGCTCCAAACAGATTTTGGACATTTAAGTCATTCAAAAACGATTTTCATTGCAGTATATACAAAATATTAAACCATCATTTTGTTCACACGGGTGTCCTGGCAAAATAACCAGTTATCCCCCCCACCCCACCCCCAAGCATTATGAGAAAATATTCACCCCTAGAATATTCCACAAAATGCTTCATATATTTAGGCAGTTGCCATTTGCCTCAAATAACCCAATAAATTCAAAGAATTCAACTAAAAATGTTAAATCCGTTCATCATTTACTCAACCTCGTGTCATTCCATTACTTTATATAAAATTTTCATTTTTGGTGTAAATCATTATGCTTGTATGTGGCCAGTTTGGATGGTATTGTACAGTACAGTCGATATTCATAATACCTGTTGAACAGGTTTGATTCCAGCTCTTAATCTCTGAAATGGTTTGACGTCAGATCTTGCGCCATTCGGACTGTCTAAATCTGTGTTTCATATATTTTATTTGTTCTATTTGTTGTATAAATTCAATTCTTAAGCTGAGTTGCGTCTGTGTTCCAGAAGAAAGACAAAGCAAACAGAAGGTTGAAGAGCTTTGAGCTGAACCTGGCTTTGAAGAAAATTACTGTTTTACTGTTATATGTTAAAGTGAACTGGAAATGTATCATTACACCACACTGTCTTAGATCATCATGGAAAGTGGAGAACTTATTACAAAAATAACATGCTTTATATAATATACTTCATTAAAATAATATAATAATACAATACAATATAATATAATATAATATATATTGGGCTTTTATTTAATTTTTTTATTTAATATTATATTATCTGAAAGTGCAGGTTACTGGTACTACTAGTGCACATTCAATACAATTTTACCTTCTGTTATCCATTTTCATGAACTTCTGTTCTGCTTTTTCATATTTTGTGTGTGAAGAATCATTACATAACCAGGATCAGACAAACGATCTATGTGGCAGAAATAAAAACAAAGCAAGTTTTACGAAATACGCTAAATAGATAATCCATGCATACTCGAAATGACGTCACAGGAGGGCATGAGTGGGGTGTGCCCTGAAGCTGTGAGGTTACAACTGTCAAATATTTCACCGTTTCACACACAAAGACTGGCTTTTGAGCAGAGGCAGTGTGTGCAGGCTCAAAAGTCTATAGTCTCCTGATGGAATGGGTGATATGGCGCAACGTTTTGATTGATCACTTGCTACGTGGGGGAAAAAATGTAAATTTAATTGTAAGGTGTCATGTGCTTGAATTGTTCTTTGGCTTACAAAGTGTTTCACTGACGTGTCTTTGAGTAGACCAAAACGGAAAACCTGTAATGTGCAAATATTTGAACTAATCATAATGCTGTGTTCCTGATTCCTGTTTAATTTCGTACCTCATTTTATCAGATTAATATTATTTAACTTAAACTAATAATCATAAAACCCCTTGAAGGTTTATTGGAATTCTATGTAAGGAACATTTTATTTTGCTTGCTAAGGTTGACTGTCTGATTGTACATTAATTCATATGATATAATTTCTTAATCATATCAAAGAGCATTTAAGGTGAGACAGAGGGCGTTTCTTTACCAGGAACTTTAGTGCCTCTGAAGTAATCACCTCACTTTTGTTTGCTGTGTTCAGTAAACTGTATTATGAGTCATGGCGATTATTAAAATCATATGCTGATTATCAAACTCTTCTTTAAACATCAGGATATGTGGTTTTATGATGCAAGATTGGCATGTGGTATGAAATATATGCTTGCTTACACAATGGAAAATTAGTGATAGTGTTCAGAGGAAACTTTTATTGCTTAAGGGCTGCTCTTTTTTATAGCTGATAGACTCGATGGAGCTCTTAGTTATGTGTTATTTAAATATCAGAGATGTTTCTCAGAGAGTACATTGTTTTGAATGTTAACACTTGGTTTGACGTGCACAGCTCAGCTGTTTGTTTGTGTGACGTGAGCTGCCCCTGTCAGACAGACTGGTTTAACTACAAGGATATGCAGGCACACCTGTTACGCAGCTTAACTTTATTTGAGGTGTCACATTGTCTTGATATCTGAAGAAAGACAGAGAGAGAGTAAACGAAACACAGCCTGAGATAGATTTTAGGTCATACTAGTCTGTTCTGAACTTTTTATTCATCAAAGCATTCTAAAAATGTTTTACATTTTTTTACAAATACATTAAGCAGCATGACTGTTTTCAACATTGATAATAATAAGAAATGTTTCTTGAGTACCAAATCAGTATAGAATTATCTAATAGAATGATTTCTGAAGGATAATTTGACATTGAAGACTGGATTAATGTCTGCTAAAAAAGTGGATTTGCCATCACAGGAATACATTTTATTTAAACATTTTTAAATATATTAAATATGTAATAATAAATCACACCATTACTGTATTTTTGATCGAATAAATGCAGCCTTGGTGAGCATAAACGACTATAAATAGTATAGTAGTGTTGTTATGGGTGCCCTAATATTTATCACAAACTTTGTGTTTCTCTAGAGATCTCTTTTTATATATGTTTACAGTATTACAATGTTTATTTGAATCAAACTCAATATATGTTATATGGCATACTCAACATACAGTGGTGGCCAAAATTATTAGAACACTTGGCATATTTAAGAGGTTTCAGTTGTTTTTGTTGAATTGGCCATTACAATACCCATAAAACGAACTATTGCTGGAGCTACTTGCGATAGAAGTAATCTGCTGGAACATTGAAAATGATGGACTGGACCCCTCAAAGTCCGGACCTTAACCCAATTGAGCAAATTTGGGGCGAGTTGGAAAATAAACTGGACAGATCTATTGTACATTTAAAGGAAAGCCTTTGGCTTTAGTTGCAGAAGGCATGGGATAACATTAGGTTTGAATTAGGTTTGAAGGAAATATACTGACACTATGCCAGACACTATGCTGTAATTCCTGCAAAAGGTGGACATACCAAAGGACACCACCTATTGTTTCTGAGCTGTGTATTTATATCAAAATGCTTCTTGTTTTCTGTCAACAGAAAAAGAAGTCACATGCTCTCTTTCTCTCTTGTCTGCCTCCTTTGAGTCAAAATAGAGTCTTCAAAAGCTGAATAGCATTCCCTTTACCTGAGAAGGCATGAATTCATTGCTTTATCACTGAGTTCCAGCATGAAGGTCATTGTGTGACCAGTTTAACAGGTGTTGATGTGTTTAGTACTGCTTGTCCTTTAGTACTCTGGGAGCATTAGGTTCCTCCAGTCAGTGTGTAACAGACAAACTGCTTTTATGTCAAACTGGAGATCAATTGTTTATGTACAGTGAAATTAAAGAGGTGTGAAAAATGAACACCTTATCTAATGCCGAGTTCACACTGCACGATTTTCAAACTCGTCGGATTGCCGTTGTTTTCACACTGCGTGACTATCTGTGGTAGCATTCAGTTGCTGCGGTGTTCACACTGCACGATGTATCGGCGACAGGGGGTTTCACACTGCATGACTTCACAATAGGAAGAATCGCCGACAGCTCTGTCTGGTCCGCAAACTACGTTTCACAACAAAACACACGCGAGAAGTGATAAGGAAATAACACGAGAACCCGCGTGCGTCAGGGTTCTCCAGCGAGACTGCAATTATTCAAATATATATATATATAGCCCGCAAATTGTCTGTGAGCTGATTTCCAGCTACAAGGAGAAAAAGAAAAACAGATGATGCAGGAGGGAGATGCAGGGAACAGGGATTGGGTGCTCTGCAAAGAGAGTTGGAGGTAAATAATTTTGCAGTAACTGTTATGCTGATGTTGTGGCTGGTCAAGCAAATGTTTGTGCTTGTTTCTGTATAATATAATTGTTAATTTATCTATCAAAATACTGATATTCTGGTCTATAACTCCTCCCCGAACTTCCCTCTACCCTGTATCTTGGTCCCTCATTGGCTGTAGGTCATCGCCGATGTGTTTTTCAGTCAGAACTCATTTCAGACAGCGTGATTGTGAATCGCCGACAGCTCCAGATATTTAGCATGCCAAATATTTTGCGGGTGTCGGCGACGTGTCTGCGATTCCCTCAGATCGCATCTTTGATAATTCACACTGCGTGATTGTCACTTGCGTGAACGAAAAATCGGGCTAATATCGTGCAGTGTGAACTCGGCATAAGGGATACATGTGATTGGAAATTGTGTTGTGAGCCAAGCAATGGATAACCCCGACATTACTATATCTGGAACACAGCAGTGACCTCTTGTCCCTTTGCAAACCAGGCTATAATGAAACGAAGTAGCTTTATTTTTAGTCTCTGACTGGCCCAATTGCTAAAGGATATGAGAGATCGTTTCACTGAGAATGGAACTGTAAAAGGCTAGTTTTTTGTGATCATGTTCTGCATCCAGTTGGGCTTGAGCAAACAGATAGCTACTGGTCTTCAACGAGCCCTAAAGAGCCCATGTTACACCTCTCTTTATCTCCTTGCACTGGCTACCGGTTGCGGCTCGCATCAAGTTCAAGACATTGATGCTTGCATATAGAACAGCCACAGTCTCAGCACCTGCATACCTCCACTCAATATTACTAATCTACATCCCCTCCATAAGTCTCATATCCGCTAGTGAGCGATGCCTCGTGGTACCATCACAGAGGCTCAAAATCACTTTCCAGAACATT
>NW_015505712.1:433709-439523 GCF_001515645.1 Sinocyclocheilus grahami | reverse complement strand
CTCTTTCGACGCTACTTGACTTCATCCTAAATTTAAAAAAAAAAAAATGTCTTTATTTATTCCTCCCCTTTCTAACTTGTACTTATTTGAACAAATGCCTGAAACTTGGTATTACAAGCACTTCCTGTGTCTGTTTGCCTCTTTAAGAAGAATCGCTTTATGTATTCCCCAATTGTAAGCAGTGGTGGACGAAGTACACAAATCGAGTCCTTGAGTAAAAGTACAGATACGTATAATAAAATATTACTCCAGTAAATTTAAAATTTTTTCTCAATTTTACTCGAGTGAAAGTACAAAAGTACTCGATTTTTTATGTACTTAAGTAAAAAAGTACTGATAGATAGATTTATTTAGCAATTTATATTGTCTACTTAATTTAATTTTATATTAGGACATATTTTTTATAATAGTGGTGGACGAAGTACACAAATCGAGTCCTTGAGTAAAAGTACAGATACGTATAATAAAATATTACTCCAGTAAATTTAAAATTTTTTCTCAATTTTACTCGAGTGAAAGTACAAAAGTACTCGATTTTTTATGTACTTAAGTAAAAAAGTACTGATAGATAGATTTATTTAGCAATTTATATTGTCTACTTAATTTAATTTTATATTAGGACATATTTTTTATAATCCTACCGCTCAAAATACCTGGGATTTTCCCAACATAACCACTATATGGAGTCAAGATATATTTTTGTTGTTGATATGGACTATGTTGACAAGAGTGATGTAGTAATGTTCACTGTGAAGCTTACACTGCGATGTACCTGAGAGAAAACAGATTTGACCATCTGATTTTCACCAGTAAGAAAAAAAGTGTTTTAAAGCTTGTTGTTTTGCAGAACATCACATTTATATATGACATGAGAATAAGGCCTGAAGTTAGGAAGAACATTTTAAGGAAAATATAATTATATTTTCATAATGATTTTTTTCTTCTCAAATCTTGTCTGTGGTGTAAAAACACCCCTGGCCAAATGCCCCCAGAGGGCATCACTACCTACTTTGATATTTACTGTAGTTACCATGTTCTGAACATCACATCCTTTCTTTTCCCCCAGATGTAATCTATCTAGGTGGTTCAATAAAAAATATTTGGACTTTATATCTAAAAATTACCTCAACGTAGCACCAGCAAGCAGACAGTTAGCATCAGCTAACAATATTTACTTATTTTCAGTATGGTTATGATGAATAAACATTCATATCTGTCTAGGCTAGTTAATCCAAACAATATAAAAATGTATACTGTTGATAAACAATATAAAAACAGACGTCACATAGGGCTAAATGCCTAGCATTTTAATAAAACTTATTACGTTACGGCAGCGGGGAATATGAACGCGCATTAATTATTTTATTTAGTCTGTGTTTAGTCTGTGTTATTTTAATGTTTCGGTTTAACCTATGTTCAAATGTTTTTTTAACCTGAAACAGAGACTCTGATGTTGATGTGACTGCATTCAATCATTTCAGTGGGCTTAAATAGATCACCCTTTACAGCAAATTTAGTTCACAAACAACTGACAGTTTTGACCTAAATATGATTTTCAGTTACAATAATTCATCATAAAATTCGACATTAGTAACTTACTTTTAACAGCATCAGACGCGCGCGCGCTCACAAGATCTCCTGGTTCTTACTTGTGAGTTCAATTCACTGGAGACTCGCACTAAACGGTTCATTTGAATCAGTGAGTTGTCGACTCGAGAACTGCTGCAATCGGTTCATTCTAATTCATCAATGAATCGTTTGGTGCGATTTGCGAACCGATTTAAAAGGTTCATTTGAAAAGAGTCAGTTCGTTCTTGAATCAGACCCCTTGTCCAAATACCCACACTTGCGGTCTTGGCCACTTGAGACCGCGTGCGCGCGACAGGAAGTAAGTGTGCAAGTCTGTCCCATGTCTTCAAAATGCCAAAGTGCAGTGCCCTTAATGGATACTAAATCCACACTATCTCGAATACCGCCCCAGAGCGCTATTCACCAAGTGTTTCCCATCATGCATCATGTTCTGCTAGAGTTCACCTGTTAATGCCAGACTTTGTGCTCCGTTCTATTCATTTATATACATGCAAATGGAAGGAAAACTCAAAGACGTTTTTATATTATATTATTTATTAAAGGGGTCATAGGATGCTTCATGCACTTTTACAAGTAGTTTGAACTGAAATGTGTGTTGGCAGTGTCGATCTACCTAAATGCAACTTTGTTCCTGCGAATCATTCATGATCCAGCCTCATCTACATAAGAAGCGAGTATAATGTTTTGTAATGAATCTTTGCAAATCGCCTTTCCTAATAATGTGCTAATTAGCAAGTTTCACGATGAATGCGGCTAAAGTAAACAGTCTCTCTGAGAGCAGCTTGGAAGAGAGGGGCGGGGTCAGCAGAGCTCATTAACATTTAAAGGGAAAGGCTACAAAAACGGCTTGCTCTGAAAAAAGCTGTTTTTGACAGGGTAAAAAAAGGTGTTTTTACACTACCATTGAGAAATTTTAACCAAACTATGTTATAGACTTTTCATTAAGACCCTAAAGAATCATATCAACTTTTGGAAAATGGGCATCATATGACCCCTTTAAAAACAGCAGCCCTGTGAATGTATTGTTTATGTAGCCTTAATATGGGGTTTCACATTTTTGTACCCTGGATCCCCAGATTTGCAACCACCGAACTTGAGGCCAGCAGACTAGGAATTGTATCTATTCCTGTATGTGATTGAAAGATTTTATTCTTCTTCATAGCTATTATTATTCTTTCATAGACTGGGACGAGCAGAGAGTTCCTCGAGGACAGGGGCTCAACTGTAAAAAAAAAAAAAAAAGGCCATTTATATACAGAGTAATTCTAATTTAACATTTAATACTACACTTCATGTAATAAGCCTGTTGGTGACATTTTGGCTTCATTTAACCAGAAATAATAGTTTGATCAAACAGTATATCAATAAGCAGTATGTAAACAGGAGTAAATTAAACACTACGTGCAATTAATGTAACTTTTTTTAAGGTTTGCTTAAAAAGATGAAAACAGACACTGGCTATGCCGTTTTTGTTTGATTTATAAATAAGACCAGGGAGATCCCACTCCACTTAACATTGCCCAATAAAATTTGATATTGTTTAAGATGCACACAATCAATAGCAATGCATTGGCAACAATGTCTCAGACTGACAGATATAAAAATAAACAGGTATTTTCTGAGTTTTGAGCCACGTCATAATAATTGTAATTCAAATGCATTTTGTGTTATTGACCACAATATTATTGTTGATAATTGTTGAGAGAGGGGCACTTTTGGAAAAAGTGCAGGGCCTTGAGCCCCCTAAGCACCCTCTCTGCATTTGCCTGTTCATAGCTATCGACTTGAGAACCTAACAGTGTTTTTGTCTTCTCAATTGGAGCTCAATTGTGTTCAAAAGATTCTCTGTGTTCTGTGATCTCCATTGTTTATCTACTCAGTTTTCTGTAGGGGCTTCTATAGAGCCTTTGTACATGTGTAACACTCACTTGTTCAGGGTTCTCTGGAAATTTCTGTGATCAGAAAAAAATGGAGGAAGGAGGTTGAGGTGAAGGGCAAGTTTAGGCTGGAAATCATAAAAAGCAAAAATCAAAGTTATATTTAGAGAATAGTGAAATCAGAATAATTGAATAATCATTGAGTAACACTTATACTAGTCATGCAGAGCAGACTTCTTAAACAATAAATCGGTGTTGATAGGCTTAACCTAAAAACATTGGTTTTGATGGCAAAACATTTTGATGACAGAACATGGAGAAGCAAATCTCAAAATAGCAAACATATTAACGTAATATCACACTAGCAAGCATGCAGTGATTCATTTGCCAGCATGAAGCTGCTTGCCAATTACAGCTCTGCTGACATTCAAAACATTCAATTGTTAACAAGAAGTTAATATAAAATAACTGTTTTACACACAGTATTGGCTTTATAGTATTACATAATAAAGCCAATAGTTGTATAATATTAGTTTATATGATTTAGGCCTACTCATATACTCAAACTCATATGATGAAAGATACATTTTTATTTGCTTTTCTTTGACAAATTCAAATTCTCATGCAAAATCATCTGGCACCAAGTCTTAAAGGGATAGTTCACCCAAAAATGAAAATTTGATGTTTATCTGCTTACCCCCAGGGCATCCAAGATGTAGGTGATTTTGTTTCTTCAGTAGAACACATTTGATGATTTTTAAGTCCAACCGTTGCAGTCCATCAGTCTTATAATGCATGGCAATGGTAACAAAGTCTATGAGTGTAAAAAAAACATGCACAGACAAATCCAAATTAAACCCTGCGGCTCCTGACGACACATTGATGTCCTAACCCATGAAACGATCGGTTTGTGCAAGAAACCGAACAGTATTTATATCATTTTTTACCTCTAATACACCACTATGTCCAACTGCTTTGAGCACGCGCACGACTTCCAGTGCGTGAGGTGTGTACGTGCTCTGGCGTAGTTTTTGGCGAACAAATTTTCATTTTTGGGTGAACTATCCCTTTAATGTCTTACTATGCCTCCTTAACAAAAGGGAAAGTCATTTTGAAAAATATTGAAATGCGGTCTCACATCAAAATCTGTGAAGAATGTGACATGAATTATCGTTTATTAAATTGCTTTAATCTTTTATTTCAGCATCTTTACACATTTGTGCACAAGCGGAGATGGCGGCAGACACTCAGCCCTGCACACTAGACATATTAAACTTTACTATGTCTGCTAAAAGACATTCATATCACGTGGAATCACTCTAATATGAGCTCCTGCCAGTTCAAATGTGCCAAGCCAGTGATGTGTCAGGGTTACACAAGTGCAGCCAAGATTTTTTTCCTTTGGGCTGAGTGCGCAGGGGTGGTGTTTGTGAAGGAACATTTTGTTCAGAGTTTGTGCTATTTGACACCGGCATGGAGAAGATTTTAAATACAGGAAACAAGTATGGTGGGTGTTGGGACTTCTCTGAGGGAAAACAGGTGAAACTCCCACCCCGTGTTTACAACCTCTAGACCAGCAGCTTTTATGCACTGCAGACTCTGCAGTTAAACATATACAATTTGTTTTTTATATACAACTTTTTCAGTTTTTAGCCAAATGCAATCAGTAATCAGTTGCAACATGGTTCATTTTTGATTAGTGCACACATAGTTGTGTCTTTACATCCAGGTGATTAGTAACAGTTACAATCTGTAATGTGTACAAGTTTAACTGGAATTTCCAAAATAAATTATACTTAATCCATTAAGTACCATAAAAAGAGATCAACTAGTGAATGTGGCTGTGTGGCTCTAGGCATAGGCTTTTGGGGGGAGAATAAGAATAGTTAACCCCCAAAATGAAAATTCTCTCATTATTCACTAAACCGTATGTTGTAGTTTTTTGATGAAATTTACAGTTTTTCTCGATTGCTTAAACACATTTCTTGAAACTATGCCTCGTATTCTCAAAACAGTAAACACAAATCCATAATGTCTCACCCAATTCCCCAAACATCCTATTTTCAGGGCAAAATGAAGTTCTACATTCAAAACCATTCACTCTTGCTGAAAAACCAAACTTTTCCCTCAGACATCACACACAAGCTTTCAAAAACACACACACTACAACACAGTATTACACACTGGTGCAATAAATTCAAAACAATATATCCAAAACTGGTAAATTATGTTGCTTGTGGTTCTCCACCTCAAAAACCTTTTCACATGAACACAAAAGACACAACCAATTTATACGTTGGCACATTTTTATTAATTCATGTACTACACAGCACAACTGTAAAAAAAA